>NC_090793.1:12820000-12937500 GCF_040054535.1 Antennarius striatus
AAACATTGCCGTAAATATGTGAAATATTACATATTGTCACTGCCGTAACGATTATGTCACGACCGTAACGCTCCAAATTGTTACGGTTGGGACATTTTCAGACAATTTGTAGCGTAACTCCAACAAGTAATTTCTAGAAACAGATATTTGAACAGTTTTACACACCACAAAACATAATATTTTGATTTGAGTCCTTCAAGGTGTACTGATAATTTGTGTATGGTTGTGACACCTATTAATATAACATACTGATTTTTCAGACTTTGGAACACATTTACTTAAAAATGATGACAGATAATGACTCACCATGCAGCCATAAGGGACAGGGATGCTGTGTAACTTCCTGGCCAAAAATTCTGATGTGTAGCTAAAACCAGACTCCACCCACGTGATAAAACAACTTGTGTTACTTGTATTTTTTGATGTTTTGAAATGTTTTGAAATGTTAAAAAAATGAAAAGTGAATCTAAATATTTTACATTCTTTTTAAAATAAACCAAACATATATTTTGAAATATGCCATTAGAAAAAAAAGAAAAAAAAATTAAAGTATTATTTTCATGGATTAAAATTTAGGGGATGGAGATTGGGACAACTACTTCCCAAAAGAAAGGACCTAGGAAGGTAGCGTAAATGATGATTTTGTATGTATTTAGTTTAATTACTATTTAGTTAAAGTATTGTGTTTAACTAGGTCACAACATAATCTTTGTAAATATTAAAAGTCTGAATTCTTAATTGTTTTCTAAAATAGTTTTTTATTGTGGGACAGCAATTTGCACGGATTCTCTCTCTCTCTCCTACACACATACACACACACACACACACACACACACACACACACACACACACACACACACGAGTTACGTCCATCTTTGCTGGCAAAAGAAACAGTTGCCGACATTATGCCTTTGTTATTGTGAAGAGTCATAATTCTCTCCGGTCCAAAATGGGCATGTGTTATGTTGGGGTATTTGCTAAAAAGAATTATGCTGACAGGCTTTTCAGATCTGCCTTGATGCCAAGACTTAGAATAGAGTTTAGTTTCACTTTCCTTTACATTAATGTGTTTCATCCTTCACATAAGTGAGAATGAAATGGCCCCACTCTTTGAAATTCCCTTCATTTTATTTATTGCTTAATTTTATATGCTTAGCTACACTGTATTTTTTGCCAGTAATGTTTCTGTGAATTTCACATATGGCCAGATCTATATTTCATGCGGTGTAGGTAGGTAACAGAAGCTTAAGTTGCAATTCTTCACCTCGTCCTACGTTTGGCGTTGTGTTTTATAGCTCTGTCTATTGACAGACAGGCTTAGCAAGTTTGGCTTCACACATAAGACTTGACAAATATGTTATATTTCATACTCTTTTTATTCTTAGCATTCTACTTTTCACACATGGGATGTGTTAAACTTCTATGAAATCATTTAAATGACACCATTTTTTTTAACATACTTTTCATTTAAAAATTACTGTACAGTAAAGTTTTGTAAAAGGCTTAAGTCCACAGGAGGGATGACATCAAATTTGGTAAATTTCAATAGGTTTTTCTGACTATTGAACAGATCTAGAATGGTACGTGACCTTGGCACCTGTATTTAGGTCACCACTTTGAACAGTGGAATACTGTATTCATACTTTTACTCTCTCGCTCTCCCTCTTTCACATCTGACACAAACACTCAATTGCACAAACAGAATGCTGAACAAATGCAAAGTATGCATACCCAATCACATGTATTGGGTACATGCCACGAGGGAAAAAAACCTCCCTGGAAACGTTCCCTGGAACAATTGTATAGCTGCAGCAAGTAGTAAGGGCTGACAAGAAACAGAACGCAGTGTGAAATATATTTTGATAAGTCCTCCAGATCTATGACTTCTTCTTTTTAGTCCTTGTCATGTTCTGTTGTTGATGTAGAGTGGGATTCTGGTGAATTTTACATGTTGTATATCATCACTAAACAGTAAAGAATAAAAACATTATAATGACTATATTAATGCTGTTGGTCCTAATTAATGTGCGTAGTGTTTCATCATATTGTTTCATCCACTGATGATCTGAGGTACTTGCCTCCAACTGCCATCAATCCACAGTGCACCAAACCCCTTTGAACCCTCTTGTAGGTGGTGGGCCCACTGGAAGACAAACCTGTGGCTCCTTTTTGGGCTGGGCCCTACCCGACTGCACTGGAAAAGGCCATCAGGTGCTTTCTAACAGACTCTTGATGTCATTTGGGTCTCCCGAGGGAGGGCTTCTCCGTCTAGGTTGAGACAGATAAGATGGTGTGACTATGTCTCTCATCTGGCCTGACAACACCTTGGTATCCTTCCTGAAGAACTAGTGGAAGTGGCTGTGGAGAGTTCTGTTCCCTGGACTTCTCTGATAATATTGTTTCCCCCACGACCCGGTTGAGCAGATTTACAAGTTGGTGTCCTAAGTGATTTGTTCCTCTATTACAGTGAAACCATGCAGTTTAGATAAAGTTACCAACCCTTGACATGTATAGATAGATAGATAGATAGATAGAGTAATTTCTGTTTTATGTAAGATGACTGACCTCTCTGTTTTCTATAAAACAGAAATGTTCTATACATGTGGGTGAATGGTGTGAGAGATTATTTACACATCTCACCATGCAATAACTGGAAGAAAAGATTACCAATTATGTTGTAATTAAAATGAATTGAATGGATGGTATTTATGCCAAAAGTTTTGGTTGGGACTTGTACACACAGGGCCAAAACTGTCTAGTTTGGAAATTATCCTGTTTTCTTCTGCCCCAATTAGGCAGAGAATTTGGATCAGCCTCACAACATTTGGACTGGGACTCCACCATCTGTGTGTTCAGTGCTGTTGTTCCTGAGCCATGACTCTTCTGTCATAAGCTCTTTTCTGCTGTGCTTCATAGACCAGTGTTTTGGTGTAGGATAGATAGATAGATAGATAGATAGATAGATAGATAGATAGATAGATAGATAGATAGATAGATAGATAGATAGATAGATAGATAGATAGATAGATAGATCCTTGTAGTGTAGTTTACAGGGATTTTTACAGATTTTCTTCTGAGAATGTATCTGATTTTTTAAGTTTTTGTTCCACAATGTGTCAGATTTAGTTTTATTTGGTTTCAATCAGAATCAGGAGAGATGACTGACTGAAATAAAGATAACTGCATCCCACTTCAAAGCGGTGATGTCTTGTAATTGACAGTGTTCGTGTGTTCATCTGTCCATTATTATGTCCACCAAATATCTTCGCAACCGTTGCAGGTAGAAAGATGAAACAAAAAGCACATTTCTCAGGCGGCAAAGGGGATGAGATGATGATCTTGACCTTGAGAAAACTACTGTAGTTCAAAATCAAATTTAAACTTTTGTACACTCAGGAACCAGATAAGATAGACATACGAGGGAGAAGGCCAATGTAAGACCATAGATCAAAGCTAGTGCTGTGATCTGCCTATGCACTAGCTTGACCATAGCTAGTGCTAGCTAATACAGGTCAAAGCAATTGCACTTGTCAGGTACTACTTTCAGAGTACCTTGACCTACCCTGGAAATAGGTCAGGGTAAGTCGCGGGATGTTGCAGTCTCTAACTGCCTTGGTTCTTGTTGTTTATTACAACTGGTGATATGTGATGATTGCTCTGTCAAGAAGTCTTTCTCCCTTTGACTCTTCAGCTACAGTAGATTGGGATTGAAGGGCATCTGCCCTGAGCAGCAGCAAAATAAATCTCCACGTGGAGCCCAAACGCTGGTGATAGTTGTGACTGATGATCCCGCTGAGACTGATGAGGCTATGAAATGATAAAGTCAGCAAAACCTTTAGAATTGTGTTGCTGCACTATTAGATAAATGTGACCAACTAATAAGAACATCTGCTATTTTGTTGACAGCAGGGATTATATGTCTGAGCAGACACATAGACAGTGTCTCTGCTCACTTTTCTTGTTATGAAATGTATTGAATGTAATTGTACAGTTGTGAAACGGAAATAAAGTATTTTAATTTACTTAAAGGATTAATATATAAACTACTCGACTGCTTCCAATAAGGAATTGTATTCCTGAAAAATCTTTTCCAAAACTTCATTAAATCCAATTTTTCAATACTGCCAGCTATGTCCTGTTGTACAGTTACACTCGATATGCACATTAATTAGTTATTCAGAGGAAAGTATAACCAACTTTATTGATTAAAGTTTTCAAATAAAATAATGAAAGCTTGTTGTTTCAGCCTTTGAATCATGACACTAAGATAATTATCTCTGTCATGTTTGACACCATATGGAATACATGAAGCCTTTTATGAATGAGCAAATAAGAAATCCGGGCTTGCGCTAGCCAATCGCCAATACGACATAGGCGAAGTAAATTCCATAGTGGCTACAAGGTTTTTAGCCTTTGTAGCCACAGTGGCGTTCTTTATTTTAGGAAAAAAAGGCTAAAACTTACAACTTTTTTGGACTCACAAAAATCCCCAAGCGATAACATAAGGAAACAAACTTTTTCTCTCGCTCTTAACAACGCTCGTCGGCGCCACACGCTACGCCGCTGGCTTGGTCACAGAATGTGGCTTTTTGTGGCTTACTTAATTCTTTTACATTGAGCCACAGTGGCTTAGTCATATCACCTCTCAGTGCAAACCCAGGAAATTGAAAAAAATATTAAATAACAGTCTGTAGTAGCTTAAAAATTTGAAGATATCTAAGTAATGATTGCTGGTGCCACCATGAAGGAAAGAACTTAGACTCCACTTAGCTTGTAGAGAACAAATACATGTCTGGTCACACAAGCACAAGGATGCATTCTGGCTGTCTGTTTCATGCGGTTCTGCTGACTGACTGATAATGAAATGTTTCAGCAAAGGTATAGCCTGTGCTTATAAGACATGGCTATAATCAGTTCAAGGTTTAAATAGTCTTTGAAAAAATGATATTTGTTATTTTATAAGGAGATTGTTCTCCACATTTCAAAGATACCTTTAATGTACACATGAACCTATTTGGGATGAGCAGCTGTAGACCAGAAGATTATGACTATCTCATCTATAAAAAATGGATGGCTGGTTGGGATGGATGGATGGATGGATGGATGGATGGATGGATAAACCTATTTGTGCTTCGAATCACATGTTTTAGTTGAAGCTGCATGTTTAAAAACTGAGTTTGGTTAATGTTCCATGTAAACAAACAAGAGTTCAATTTAAAATGATCTTGTTGTACTGAATAGCCTGAGTAGTCATTAGTTATAGGGTTGACATCTATGTAACTTCCAGCATTAGGTGCTTCACTAGAATTTTTTTTTTTAAAATTTTATATACTCCCCCTAGGGGAAATTAGTGGCACACTCTAGTGTTAGTAATCTACATGCATATATATATACTAGTGTACAGGACCTGAACAAACAAGCACACACAAGGGACATGTAAGCATGGAATGGGAGGTACAGTGGCGGGCAGCTTGTGCCTGGTGCATCCAAATGAGCAACTTGTAAGGGGGGGGTGGCGCCTTGCTCAGGGGCACCTCGACAGAGCTCTGGAGGTGAGCTGACACCTCCTACTGTCAGCTGACACTTTGGGTGTTTTTTGGGCGGGAGCGGGAGTCAAACCGTCAATCTTGGAACATTGGATAAACCGCTCTACTGCACACTCTACCACTGAGCCACCGCCGCCCCGGATTGAAGGAGAGAATGAGGTTAGGGCAGGAAATTAATCAAAACAAATATAAAATTGGAAGAGTAACAGAAGATCACCAGCAAGCTATCAGGCCACAACAAAATTAGTATTGATTAATCTGTTAAGGAGAAAACATCGGACTAAAGCACAAAGGAGGAAAAAAATGTGAATATAGATGTCTGATCCATTTTTCTTGACTAAACTTAATTTATAGTCTCATTGCACTTTTGTGTCCTGTTCTATTGTTATCTTGGTCCTGGTAGGATGTCCTCTTTATCGTCTGCTGCTGTAATGCTGTTCTTATGCATAATTGTTTCCATTTCTTCTGAAATGGAGTTGTGTAACCTTAATAAAAGGTTGATCAATTACACAGAAACAGGTTTTTGTGTATTCAATTTTCTAATTGCTACCATTGAGGGACATTCATGGTTCCCATTAGCATTCTGCTGTGACACCTATTCCTAATCTCACAACCTGATGTTATATTACCAAGTGAACAGAGCTCAGATGGAGCAAATGCTTAATAAAATATGATTGAGGTTTCAGAAACTGGAGCTAATTGTTTTTTCTGTACTTTTAATGGTTATAGCTGCTCAAATTAAAGGATACTCCCAGGTTGTTCTGCATTTGTATTCATTTGTATTAATTTCAAAGAGTGGCACTGGAGTATGGATATTTTTGTGTTTGCGACCCTGCTATTGTCTATAAATTTATTTGCCGTTTTTGCTTTTTTTGAAGTTATATTCCAACACATGACAGCATGTGCACACTACTGAGAAAGAGGGCATGGTGTGGTTTCTCAGTCACGGAAGGCTGGGAACAAAAATTGCCCTTCTATATGTAATAATCCTGATACTGTATTGTAAAAATGAAAGACGTCCACCGAAATCTGGTCATCGCAGGTCTGAGAGAAAGACACTTAAGCAGCAGGGCAATTCAATACATTTTGGACTGAAGGAGCATATCAAATATGAACAGAGACTGCATCATGAATGCAATCCTTGTCAGACAGATTTTTGCTGTGATAAAATGGTGAGTTCTGCCAGCTCCATTGGCAGAAAACTAGTCGTTGAAATGCAGCTCTGACAAGTTTAATTTAACCACCAACAAAAAAGATCCTAAACTGTGAAGTTAAGAAACCTTGAAAAATCATTGTAAGGAGTTACAAGGATTATTGTGGCTCTTCTGCTAAGGCTTCAGCCTAAAATGATAGAGCCCAAGTATATCCAGAGGAGAGTGGAACTCTTACCCCTAACATTTTTGAGTGTAAACAGATCACATTAAGTCATTCATCACGTGTTTCAAATTGAATTTCTTTTCTGATTCAAAACTTAATTAAAAATTGTAGTTGTGAATCTGAATGATGCAAGTACCAGAGACAGCTTTATAAATGCATTAGGAGGATTTCATGATCTCTTATTTCCCTCATTTACTTGTATTATTAATTTAAACAGTGTCAGAGGGATTAAGGGTGTTTTTCTAAAGAAACACTATTTAAATGGTGCTGATAAGTATTAAATTTTATTTTGCTTCATGCAACACTTCAGACATATTCCTTAAAAAAAATGAAACAATCTCCTCCCTTTCCCACTTTACCTCGTGTCTCCACTCAATCTTATTGAAAGAGAGGAGATGCAAGAAAAAGATGCAAGTCAGGGAAACATGAGTTCATTTTAAGAGACTGAGCAGGGTGCAGAGACAAAGGAGACCCCAGGGACCGCAGAGTCTTCAGAGACCTGGGCTGGAGAACAGGTCAACAGGACTCCTGGCTTGGAGACATGGGATTAGTCAACTCAACAGAAAACAGCCTAAAACAAGCAAAGCTGGAAATGTAGAAAAAACTTTCAAGATCTAAAAATGTGTTAATAAGGAGTGAAATAAATTGCTATCTGGAACAGAAAGAATGAGTGGGATCATTGTCAATATATCCAGCATTTCACAAGATGAACTTTGGTCCAACGCAACCTGTGGGGCCTGCAAGGCGAACAAGCGAATAGAGAAGATGAGAGGATTGCATCTCGTCTACTAGACGAGATGCAATAGGTTACAGGATATCTCACACACACACACGCACACGCACACATGCACACACGCACACACGCACACAAACACACACACGCACACACACACACGCACTCGCACACGTACACACACACACACACACAGGCACATACACACAAGCACACACACATGGGCACACACACATACACACGGACACAAACACTGCAATGCAACCTGAACACATATGTAGGTTAGGGTTGGTGTTATATGCAGAAATGCAGAAATCTTGTATGTGTGTCATTAAGCATTTCCTATGTACATTTTTTTTTTGTTGCTGTATATATATAAATATATGCTAATAAATAAAATGTTCTTCAACAAACACTGTAAACATGTAAACACATTGATACACATACAGGGTTTGTGCACAACATACGACAGCATGATATATTCTAGCAGCAAAATGTGTCAGGCTGGCATTTGAGTATCGGCCTCATAACACCTGCGTCAGCAATCGTCTTGCAATACATCACGTTGAAATTTCCCTCCTTGCTCATATTGCTTTCATGCAGCTCTTTGACATTCTTCATACATCAAAAGAAACTTTTTTTGTACTGTATCAATCCCCCTGCTGCCCAGTTCTCTGAAAATATATTGCAATACAAAATCACCCTCTATGTTTGGAGTTGGCCTATTCTTTTAACTCACAAGAAGGCTTCTGACTGTTGTTTAATTACTTCCCTTGAAATTTGGCACTGTGAGATTTTCATTTCTTCCAAAATTTCTGCATTCAATTTTGTATGTATCCTATTTAGTCAAAGTCTGCCGTGGCAGACACTGCATTATGAGACCTTGAAATGCTGTTTTGCTCTACTGAGAAAAGAGGAAAGTACAAGAAACAATATAAAAAATTAATCATAATCATGAGTGGAAGAAGGCAAAATAAGAGGAGTAAACAAACCCTCACACTGTGTATCTGAATTCCGGTTTTGTGCAAACAAGAGAGAGGCCTGAGACCTGCAGGCTTAGTTGTTGATGATGGTAACAACTATAGCTTGCAGCCCAGGAGGACACAGATTGGTTTTGTCATTGGATCTTATAGGGCTTTCCATGCCTCCTCTCCTCTACTCCTCAATATTTTATTTCTTTCTCCTCTAATCCACCCTTCATGCTGCCATCCATCTTTCTTCTCATAGCTGCAGAACAATGGTGGTAAATATTTTAGATGCACCTTCCAAATATAGTCATACTTGCTTGATATTGTGCAGGTCAATTTTTTCATAGATCATTTAAGACCACGTGAAACAAAAGCTTTATTTAAAAAAAGGTACCTAGTTTTCAGCCTCTCACAAAGAAGGAAAGCAGAAGAACAAGTTACGATCCCCTCCGTTTTATGCCCACTTTAACATCAGGCCTTGTCAACAAATAGAAAAGGTTAGGTAAAGTCGAACAAATTTGATGACTAAAATTACAGCGTGTATTGTTAAAGTTGTCCCTCATGTTAGTAAATCCGCAGATAATTATTAAATTTCTCATCAGGTCTTGTCACCACTAGAGTTGTATTGTTTCCATCATTAGTCTCTGATCCTAAACAGCCGTTTTCTCAAGTTGTTGAATCAAACCAGTTCTGCAGAATTAGTGTTAAATGTATGTGTTATTTTACAGACCGTGAGGTGATCAAACAAATTAGTTTCTTCTTAAACCAAATATTCATGTTTGAGCAAAACTGGAAAAGGTTGAGCTGATGAAATGAGTTTATCATAAATTTATATTCACCTATGATGCCACCTATGAATCTGTGGACTATGGAGACTACCGTCGGTGCCATGATTTGACTAGACATTGGAGCTGTGAGGATATACCGAATGGATCGCA
This sequence comes from Antennarius striatus, assembly GCF_040054535.1. Classification (NCBI taxonomy): domain Eukaryota; kingdom Metazoa; phylum Chordata; class Actinopteri; order Lophiiformes; family Antennariidae; genus Antennarius; species Antennarius striatus. The sequence goes on from NC_090793.1 coordinate 12,829,563, forward strand.
CTGAGAAACAATGGACACCCTGTTGTACCCAGTTAGCCCGGAAGCATACTCTGCTTTATTATCTATTGCATTCTAAATGGAACTATAATTTATAAACTGCATCATGCTGTACTGAAGAAGACCTTAAACTATTACTGATACCATAAACTCATCAGGAATCTGTTTACCAAGGTAATAAATCAAGTGAAAATTAGAGTAATGTTCTCATAAGCTTGCACACAATCTGACGCCTTTTTCAAAGTCAGTGGTAGTTCCTCCTGCTAGTTGTCAAAATAATGCACGTTTAAAACATTTCACATGCACATGCTAATTCTGATGTCATGCATGAATGTCTGAACCTATGAAAAATAGGAAAAACTTGCACAGTTGTGCTATATTCAGTCACCATTCTTGATAGGTTCATGGGATGAGTGATAATATGGCAGGGTGGCTTTCTCGGGATTGTGCAGGACAGAAGAGAGACAATAAAGACAGATGAGAGGAGGCAAAAGATCAGATCACAGCAAGAGATCCTTTCCTTCTCTCTCTCGGTCTCTATCTCTATTTCTCTCTCTCTCTATGTCTTAATGGCTAGAGATGAAAGGAAGGATGTTGAACACAAAGACAGGACAGCTGCTGATAGAAAGGACGAAGACTTGGCTCTTCCACCATCCTCCTCATCAGTCCTTTCCCATCTCTACTTATCTCTCCACCCCGTCTTCCCTCTTCCTCCCTGTCTGCTCACGTGCTTTAGGTTTTCCTCTCTGCCACACTTGCCTTCTTTTCCTCAGTTCATTTTCTCCCAATTTTTCTCAGATTTCCATTTATCGTCTTTTCTCCTCCTGTTCTACCTCCTACACCGTAACTCATGTCCTTTCTGCTCCTGTTCTACCTCCTACACCTTAACTCATGTTGTTTAAATCGGACCCATGACAATAGCATCCTAGATGGAGTTGATTACAAGGAGTTTTCAGACCCAACAGGACAAACCTGCACGTACATCAGTTAAATCAACTCCCATTAGAGCCACAGCCAATGTTAAACTTATTTCTTTAAATGTAATGCAGCCTGTTATAACTCTCCTGCAATAACTCCTAGCTTCAATTAGTTTTTACTGCTTTTTGTTATGACACTTTTAATAAACTTATTAATAATAATTTTGTGGGCTGTGTTGTTAAAATGTTTTGTATCCTGAGAGTTTCAACAGATTATTAAAGAAGACATTACATAACAGAAGGGAAGCACTTGGGAATGACTAAAATCAGTGGTGTTCATCTCCTGGGCACTATAATTCTACATTAATTTTCAATAATATCTGTCCAACAGTTATTTCAATATTACAGTTTAGACAAAACTGGTATATTGATGATCAACTGACTGAATGATCAAACAACTAGAATCCAGCATTAATGTACTTAAAGCCAAGTCCCCATGGAGACCAAAAATGTGGTGTTTCCAAACCTTTAAGCCAGTAATGCAGTTCCATATATCATTGCAGGGGTCAGAAGTACTCAAATGTAATTATATTGCAGAATGGATTGTGTGGGCGTTTAATCAGTCATGAAAGTATGAAATGTGGCCAACATGAAATGATTCTATGTGAAGACAGCTTGCAATCATACAGGCAAAATAGTAATTAGTCCGTTGTAGATCTAATCTGTTGATGATCATATGATGGACCATGATTATTTCACATTTAATTGGGTTGTTTTTAATGGAATTGAAAACTTAACTTTGGGACATGTTGTTGTTAATGTGGCCTTGTTCATTTGGTGTTTGTTTACTGCAATAAGTTTTCTTTAACTAATCCTGATATATTTTCATCTTCATATTTATTTGTTCTGCTGAATAATTGATCATTTGGACAAGGACTTACATAGAGGTGATGGTTATTGGTTTATTTCTGTTGAACAACTTTCTCCATGTTCATATGTTTGGTTTCCTGTTTGTGAAATTCAATTGGCTGCAGAGTGAAAGGAGTCACAGATTGCTTTTCTCTTTTCCTTTGTATATTTGTGTATATCAGCATCAATAGCATATAATATACGATGTGTGAACAACATATCCCAATATCGTCGTAGTGTACACTGCCATCTTTCATTGACCCAGTCTGACTCAAGTGGGAGTAGAGCTCACTTTTTGCATGGATTTGTTTGTGCTAACTTGTTTGTGTGGATGCATTTGTTTGCATGAACGTGTTTGTGTATTTATGCTGTATTGGTTTTTGTATGCAGGTCTGGCTTCGCTGAGGCAATTTTCGATCTCTTGGCCAGAAAAAAAAAAAATCCTCATTTAATGTCAATATGACAGTGGAATAAATGCAAAAAAAAGACTACAAATGTGCTGTTGGCTCAAATGCAAACAGCTTTTACGACCAGCTTTTGAGTACTAACCTAAGGCTTGGCTTTAAACAAAAAATCATTAATTACAGGTACACTGCAGCAGAATAAGAGAAACCTGTTAATATATTTTATTTTTCCTCTTGACTGCGGACCATGTTTTATATTAAACGTTAGGTTTAGAAATGAAGAGAGACATTTTTCTTCACACTTCAGGGGGTTTTCAGTCACTGCCAGTACGTCGGTTGTCTTCTGTCGAAACAGCAGCTCTTTCTCTAAGTAAATTACATTTTCTGTCATGAGTGGTTTGGAACAATTAAATTACTTAATTACTAAACTGTTTCTTATTTCTGCAGACACCATTTTTTTTCTAACATGCAGATTTGGCTTTCTCATAAAATATTTAGCATATGCAGTGGCTTGTATATACTCTTCATCTCTCATTCATACTCTCTCATCTCTTCATTCCGTCCGTCCATCCATTCAATATCTTTACAAACATTGCAGATAGAAAGATGAAAGAAAAAGCACATTACTCGGGCGGCAAATTCCAAATTTCAAGGTCAAATTCCAACTTTTATACTCATTGCGGATTTTTGGAAGGCAGTCACGTGATACCGTACGCACATTCTATTGGCTGACGGCATCTGGAAGTGCGTTATGTTCTGTGAGTCTCGGACTTTCGTGAGACACTAAAGTGCTTTAAACAGTCAATAAGATTGTAGGAAAAGGTAATACAGATAGAAGGTGGTTTAATAACAGTATGAGGAGGGTTCATAAACGCTGAATTCCCGTAAATAATAAGGTAAATAGTTTGTCGCTCTATGACAAAATTCGTTAATCTCGTGTGGTACCTGGAACACATTAACCGCGAGGAACGAGGGCGCACTGTATACCTTTTTAATTACACACCTCTGAAACCTGATGAGATATGATCACAAAACAAAAAATAACATTTTCAGGAAGCCAGAGCCACAAAAATGTCTAGGTCAAGGCAAGTTGTTGAATTCAGGGGTGTCGCGGGATGTTGCAGTCTTTGACTGTCTCGTTGAACTACATGACTTAGGGTATGAGGTCATGTGTGGTCGAGAAACAGAGTAGCTGTAGCTAAACATATAGACTGTATTTCACTCTGATAAGTCTTATTCCATTTGACACCCAATGCATTGACAACTAGGTGCAACATCATTAACACACAAGCTTATTTTGTATTTGTAGAGGTCAGTTTAATCGTTTCCTTCAAAATGGTTCCCGTCAATGCATAACACTTGCACCTGTGTGTGTGTGTGTGTGTGTGTGTGTGTGTGTGTGTGTGTGTGTGTGTGTGTGTGTGTGTGTTTGATATTTGCATCCACACACCGTTCCATGTATTTGGATAAATTGTCTGGTGATGGACAAAAGAAAGAAATTCCGGTAGCAAATGGGGAGATTAAAATGGACATCAAGATGGATGTGAATAGAGGGACACTGATAAACTCTTGTGATACTTATAATGTCAAATGGGTTTATGTCTTTGCGTTGGCTTGAGTGTGTCGGTGGATAGATGTCCACATACACATGTGCATTCAGGAAATGTCAACGTAGAGGCTTTTGACATGTCAAATGTCAGATTTAGTTGATCTACAACTAAATCTGTCCAAACTTTTTGGAAGGTGGGCCAGCTTTGATAATGTGAACGTGTCTGAGGGCCAACAGTCTCTGATGACAGTATTTAAAACAATTAAAGACGCCCATAAATATTCTGTCATTTAATATTTTTATTTATATACAACAAACAACGATGTTACCAAAAAAAATTCAGATGAACACATCAGGACACATAGAGTACTCTGTAAAGTACGACTCTGTGATAATAGATGTATTGCTCTAATAACAAAACAACAGATAAACCACTGACACTAATGTGAAGAGTGAAACTGAGCTCTGGATCTCAGTACTTATGGCAGGTTTCATAGGACAGCAGTGGTAGACATGTGCTAAATGTTCTTGTTCAAGTTCACAACAGAACAGTAGAAAAGTCTGCACACAGAAATATAGACCCAAAATAGCTTATTATTTTGCATATGTGCGCATCTCTGGAAACTCCTGGTTAAAAGATATGAGAAAGCTACAGGTTCTGCCACGTCACTCGCTGTCACACTGAAGGTCGATCATCTCTGTCAGGTGAAGTGGAGTCTCATTAGAATCGATGGTGAAAGGAGAGGAGAGTAACAACACGTCATTTTCGATAGCAGCAAAATTCCTAAAACGGTAATCGAACTCACCAATGAGGGACGCAATGTCCATTGCATACTGCTTCATTTGCCCACCTGTATCAGCAATCATGATGGAAATGCATGGCACAGGGCTCTGTTAGTTTCTATGGAAAAGTTATAGCTTTGTCCCAAAAGCCATGATGTGGGCAGCTAGTTGGCTCACTGCTGCATCTTTTCCTTGAAGGCTGACATTCAGTGCGTTCAGATGCTTCGTTAAGTCAGCTAAAGAAGGTCTTGCATTTGTTGTCCGTTTTCAGAGAAGAACTGTCCAATTTCCAAATTAAGAAAAAAATTTGCTACAACATGGTTCTCCTGTGGAACCGCCTCATATTGTTGTGATAGATTACATCTCCATATTCAGCTTAGAGTGTTAACATGTTAACATGTACAAGTATTAACAGTATTAACAAGGAAACACTGTCATGGCAAATCAGGCAGACAGTTACCTTATTTTAGCTTTCAGTATGAAAAAATATTGTAATTTCTACCTTTCCTGGAAGCTGCAGCTTCATTGTCAACTTTCCAGTTGACAAAACTTCATTCAGGCAGCTTAGTATGGGCTGAAACATCTGCAGAGCTCTGTGGAGTGACAGCCCCTCCCAAGCAAGAGTACCACCTTCAGCATGGGCTGTGATTGGTCCATTATTCAGTCTTCTTCTTCTTTGAAGGTGTATGCCAGTTGCACAACGCTTCCTCTGAGTTGAGTAAAGGAACTACATGCTCTGTTTGTTTAGTGTCTGGCTGGCCAAGTATAACACATTTTTAGACATAAAGCACGGGCTATATAAAATCCGACCACAGAACACGATTGGCCTGCAGACTGGACTTTGAACGCGCCTGATCTAGATGCATGTGCTTGTCATGAATTTCTCTCTGATTCTTTGAGTGTTATGTTTTATTCTTCTCCAGTTGTTCTAAACTTCTCCTTCTAGGTTAAATAAAGATGATACAGTCCTTTGTCCATCTTTGTTTTTGTTGTGTGTGGTAGTAACTTTTTCATTTTGGTTGAGCATATCACAACAGTTTTTTTTTTTCCATTTGCACTTACGATCAGTGATGCTAACTGTTTAAGGTAGTGGCAGTGGCTCAGTGGTAGAGCGGATGGTAGAGCGGGTCGTCCAATATTCCAAGATCGGCGGTCCGATTCCCTCTCCCGCCCAAAAAGACACCCGGAGTGTGAGCTGACAGTGGGAGGTGTCAGGTCACCTCTGGAGCACTGCCGAGGCACCCTTGAGCAAGGCGCGTCCTCCTTGCAAGTTGCTTATTTGGGCGCACCACATAGGAGCTGCCCGCCACTCTACCTCCCACTGCATGCGTACAGTCCCCCTGTGTGTGTTTGTGTGTTCAGGGCCTGTACACACATATGTATGTGCATGATTCATTTAATTCAACTAACTAGAGTGTGCCACTAATTTCCCTTCAGGGATTAAAATCAATATATCTTTTTTTTTTTTAAGTACCTGTAGTAAGAAAACAAAAACAAACATAGAGAACAGCAACTTGAAAGTTTACTTTGTTTTATGGCCTGCAGCGATTCTGGCTAATTTTAGCAATATTTATCATAAAGTGAGCCAAAAAAATCAGAATAAAAAAATCAATTGAAAAGAATAACAACTGATAAGAACTGACAATGGATTGTTTACATTAAAGGATTTTACATGTTGAAGACAGGACTGCTGCAGCATTATTGCATCTCATCAATCTGGATACAGTCAGCCAGTTGGACGATGGGGGATGTGATGTTTGTTGCCAAATTGTGTGTGGGACCCACAACTGGGAAATTTAGAAATCAGCGCGTAGCACTTAGCTGCTAACTCAAAAAACAATAGAACTTTGGTCTGTCCTGATGTTCTGTGCAGATTATTCAAGGACACATTATAGACACACCAATGGTTTCCAAACATATGACGCCATCAGTTTGTTCAATGCAAAAAAAGGAGAGTGAAGGGTGCTGGAAGCAGCACTATTGTACAGTTTGAGTAAAACAAACGTCAGGTGAGCTCAGTGGTGGTCCACATGAACACTTCACTATTCTAAGTTTCTGCTCCACACGATAATACACTGTATTCCTATATATCATTTCCCTCCTGAAATGTGACACACTCTTCTGGGTTATTTCTGTCTTTCATTGTGACCTTGGAGTCATCACATGTTTGGCTGCGGGGTACCGATTCTCTGGAGAGCAACGTTTGTATGTGTATTTGTGCATCAGCATACGTGCCATGTACCACATCAGTATGCCAGCTGGACAGCAGTAGTGAGACCTGTGGCAGTATTGCCAACTAGCACAAGCTCACACACAGAAGCACAAACACAGACACAGGCTGGCATCCTAGTGTTCTCCTCTCTGCCAGTCATGCAGATTTGATATCACGTAATAGAGAGAACAGTTCAAGTCATGCCAGAAACAGCCTCAAGGGAAATATACACAAGTTTGCATAGCTGTCACAGCCAGCATGAAACACAGCTTGGCTGTGGCTGCTGTCCCTAGATTACTTGGAAAAGGTTAATTCCAAATTAATAGAATGATGATCATCAAGAATTGTTTTTCAGAGACAATTCAACAACAATTGATGTGATTAAAAGCCATTATCATTTTTTTTCTTTCCCTGTGATTAACAGCAACATACTGACTGCCCCACTTTTCTTTGGCGCTGCCAAAGTCTTCAACAGACAAAAATCTACAGTATCCCATGCGGATAATTTGCAAGATTATCATAAGATTTAAAGTCGTCCCTCCACCCCACCATCTGCCATTTGCTTTTCATTCCAGTTGTGAGCAATTTATCAGTTTCCTTAATTTACAACGGTATTGTTCATCATGCACTGGATTTTATTTTTTCTCATTTTAAAATCACCATGGCGTCACAGTTGCTCATATTTAGTTATGAATTATCAAACCAAATGGAATTAACTGAAATGAATCAATGTTTTGTTTTTTTTCACAGATTAAGCATATCATCCAGTTTGATGAAAATTATCATTAATTATGATGACATACTATTGGATAACTCCCCTCTAGTTTGCAATCAGACTTCGAACTTGGGCTGGCATCACCAGCTATACAAGCTGACAAGTCAGGAGTTTATTATAGCACAAAAAGTCAATCATATTCACTTCATATTCACTTTCATGACTACAGTTAATGTAGAGTCAACCTGTTCTGCATGTGTTTGGTGATGGTAGGAATCTGGATAACCAGACACAGGGAGAACATCCATCATAGACATAAAATGTCAGATATTAGCTTACATTTCAATTTCTTTTTATATTTTTGTGGATGACAGATTTTGGTGCAGAGAAAACAGTGTGAAACAACACCTTCCTTCTGCTGTCGTTTTGTTTCCATGGTGTTTGGCTCACGGCCTCACAGTAACTGTCAAGATTCTTTGTCTTAGGTGTTTCTTTCTTCTCTTCTTCTGCTTGTGTTTATTTGTCTTATTAGGATTGTCCGTATATCTTTGGAATAGTACTTACTCCCCTTTTTTGTTTTCTTGCCCTCATTTATTTTTTGTCCTTGTTTCCATTCTCTCTCACGTCCTGCTTCTTGTGCCAAGTTACTGTTGTGTTACATGAATTCTCCATCTGTTTCATGCCCCCCACTTCCGACCTCTTCCGTTTCTAAACAATAACATTTCGGTGAGCATGTTGTGCTCATGGATTTAAGCCAATAAGTGCTCCTTCCTTTTCTTGTCTGGCTACTTCAAGGATTTTTTCCCCCAGAATAAAAACACATTTCTTGATGAATGAGAATTGTTATTCATTCTATTGATGGATGCTAATATTACCGGAACCTGGGAGCAAAGCCCTGTTTTCTATAAAGAGAATTTAGAAGGTTATTTTTGCATCATTCATTAAATTTTCTTCCACTGACCTTCAGGATAGGGACAGAATGGTCATTTTCAAACTTTGTATATACTCCTGGAGCATCCAGAGGTGTCTCTAGAGAGGGATGGGTGAACCTCATTTCAGTTGGACATGCCTTGAAACCTCGTACGGGAGGCTCTAATTTCATACTTGTGCATACAATATCCAGTATGGATGTGATGTATTGTAATTGTCTTTCTGATACTGTTTTTCTATGCGGATGCAAAGAACGATTAGCTGCCTGTCATGACACTAGTTGTGCCCACTTTAAACTCAGAATCAGCCATGAAACCTATGCATGATAATGTTGATTTATTTCATGGCCAACCTTATTACAGAGAATTTTATTTATTTATTTATTTATTTATTTATTTTATTTTGTGGAGCTCTAAAAAATAGATAAGAGTGATGTAAATCAGTGTTTGTGCAAGGGAAAAAAAAACTTCAAAAGTGTATGTTTCTGCAAAGATAACAGCTCATGCTGCAGAATTTTATGTTTCCACAGATTTTTTTCTTGCTGAATGTACCTTGGGATTTGGTGGTTGACTTCTCTCCTCCTGTCTTTGTTTTCTCCACAGAGAGGTCACATTTTCATTCCACTTTGTTGTTCTGTTTGTCAGCAGAATTTTGAAAACCAAAAACCAACAAAAAAAAGTACTACTGGTTCCATTTACAGGAAACTCTGTAAAATGGTGAAGTATCAAGGATGAACCTGCTTCTCAGCAGATTTAAAGGGCAAACAAATTATTTTCATTCCAATGTTTGGATGTACTTTGGTCCATCTTCCCAGCTCACGATCGCAGGGGTGAGCTGGCATGTTAGAAATTACTGACCAGAGGGAGCCTTGTTAGTGACAGTCAAGCAGCTAAGAAGACAGTTATGACTAAAGAGCAAATAAACGTAGCCACATCAACATGGGAATGTGCTGGAAGGATTAGCTCAATTGCAACAGGGTAAAAATACAAAAATCTAGAACTCTTCTATTGGTCATACAGTATGGCATTGGAGCTTGCATATTATTGATGAAGGTATGGATACTCTCACTGTCCTTGTTTTCTAACACAGCAGCTTCTTTATAAGTTTTGGAATGAGTCCATGCAATCCAAACCTCTTTAAAAAAAACTGACTACTCAGACCTAATCCTCACATCTTGAATCTGGATTTTTTTTTTCATTGAAACATACTTTGTTTATGCCAAAGAGTCCGTACTTCCATAAAGCCTTTGGTTTCTCCTCATGTCACTGCAAAATGTATTAATTTGGTTATATTTTAGTCACAGTGGTTGCTAAAGGACTGCAGAACAGAGACCCTTTTAATCCAAGGCCACACTAGTTTCATATCATCCTCTTTGTATGAATCATGTCTCCTTTCCAACCTGTGAATTTCCTTCTCAAGCAACATGGCTCCTGATTAGAAAGCTTCCAGTTCACAGATGTCACATCGTTCACTTCAGCATTTTGTGCTGCGAATATGCAACTGTCAGAACTGTGAATCCATCTCAGCGCTTACCGGGTGTTGTGCAATAATAACCACCCACATAAATGGACGACTCAATGTTTTGGTTGTTGAGATTTGAAGATACTGATCCTCTGGTCTTGCAAATTCACAGTTACACACTGACACAGACACACACACACACACACACACACACACACACACACACGGACAGATCAAAAATGAGTAAGATGAGGATGACAGCAAAAGGACAGAAAGGGAAGCAAATAAAGAAGGTGGAAAAAGGCATCATCAGTTACTTGACATTCCTTCCTTCCTTTGTTCATATCTTCTTCTCTTCATCTGTGTCCACCTTTTGATTTTTATTCCTTTTTCTTCTCATCTCTGGAAAAAACTACCAATTACTTGCCAATCATGATAGAGGCACTTGTGAATGATTGAAACAGAGAGGGAGAGGGGTGGGAATGAGTAGACTAATAAGATCCAGCGAGGCTCTTCACGGTATCGTGTCAGTGGGAGACAGAAAGAGGGAATGGCTGCTCCCTCTCTCTTTTTTATTTTCCTTCACTTTACCTCTTCTAATCTATGTGTTTTCCCAATTATTTATATTCCCACTCAATTATAAACTGTCCCTGAAATATGACCCCAGTGTTGCTTTAGATGTCACTTAAGTAATGTGAAGGCTTAACAATTCTTTGATTAACAACTATCCTTTTGTGTCATTTGCGTGGTCAGATGGCCTTGACAACTATGTTATGTTGTGATGGAAAAATAGATTATTAATTTACTTCTTTGCCATCACAATTTCATAATCTTTTTTTTTTTCTTGAAAATCCTGACTGGTTTTATTTTCTCATGTTAATGTAGCATTCAAAGTTGCATGGTGGTGCAGAGTGGAAGCGTTACCGCGCTGGTGTCTCACAGCAGGAAGGTTCCATGTTAAAATCTTTTCTGTGCGGAGTATTTGAATTTGTATGTTCTCCTCCTATTTTCTCCCTGTGTCCGTGTGGGCTGTCTCATGATTCTCCATCTTCCACCAATTCAACCCGGAACTTTCTTGCTGTGAGACAACAGCCGACTTCTGTAGCATATTTAGCCATAATAAGAAACTGAAGAAATATTCCTCTTTTTTGCCAAAGCTCAATGCCTATTTACTCAGAGTCCTCTCCAAAATCAGCAGTTTCCTCACGTTGATCAGACCTGGCTTTTTTTGCTATGGGACTACCAGTACTATTATCTGTGTGTTACGTAATATGTTGTTACACTTTGCTCAATGTTTGGTTGTTTTACCAAAGTGGCCAAGTTACTGCTGTTGACCTCAGGTAGTGTCAACTAAGCTGTCTATACATCTGTCTGTATTTACATCTGCAATAGTTAATTTCCCTGACGGAACCTCCTTAAGGGATCAATAAAATTATACTCTACTAAATGTTGTAAAATACAATAAATAAAAATAATAATTTCTGAACTCATAAGTATTTATTGAGTATTTACATTGGCAGTTGTTAAATGAATCAAGAAAATATAAATAAATAAAATGTAATTGCAAAACTAGTAATTGATTGACCAGCTGGTCAACCACATAGTATATTTTAACACAGAAAAAGTGGTATCAACATTTGGTTATTGAGATCAGGATTAATAATTTCGAAAAAATTGGTGCTGAGGTTCTCCCACTTCATACAAAAAAACTACCCTTTGCAAAAAAAAAAAAATTAGCACTACAAACAATACCTGCTGGGATGTGAGAGCATGATTGCGATTTGTTATGCTGCAAAAACAGATGTTATATTACTGTAAGAACACCACATCAGCAAGCTCATGACATTAAACTTTTTATACTTCTTATACCTTATTATATCTTATTTGGCTCTCGATGTTAGATTGGTAAGATTATTATGTAAGATGCAGAAATGGAAATCTTTCAGTATTCATGTGTGCAATGGATTCATGATGATATAAGCTTAGCTTAGCAACTTTAAGTAGGGGAAACAACTAAGTAGCACAGAAGAGATATTGACCAAAAATATCTGAAAGTGTCAGAGTCTTGCCACACCCCTTGGTTGCTCCTGAAATTTCAGGTGACCTAATATTTAAATGATATTTTAAAACGCTGCAGGTTGGTCATTTAATTTTTTGCAAGAAAGCAAGGACTAACCATTCTCATAAAATAAAACCTGTCAGAGCTCTTCAGAGTACTGAAGGTTTCCACCACTGTAAACACTAATCCATGAAAGAACATTTTGCCATTTCAGAGTTCCGCTCCCAAAGTTTGAAGAATCAAGTGATTTTGTTTCAGACTTGGGCCATGTTAGGTCTTTTGTGTTGCTGTATGCTTGTTTGTACAGGAGCTCCTTCATAATCTCAGCTTTTCACCCTCAAGTTTGGCAGTTCTAACAAAAAATTCCAGAAAACCCAGTGTTTATTGCGCAGTGACAAGGAAACGCTCAGATATTGCTGGAGCCTTGTTTGCTATAATGCAACAAAACTACTGCTGCTGCTGGCATTGCTATGTACTGGATTTAAGATGTATATACTAGATGAGAAACAATGCTAAAAAGAAAAAAAAAATCACTATATAGATCTCTAAAATGTGATATTTGTTAAATTTATACTAGCGGGAACCTGTGGAAATGCCATGATAAAACAACAATATCAGACTTCATACCAAACATATGAAAAGAATAAATAGCTTCCTTGTTCTATGAATGTCATTATTTACTATAATGCCATTCATTATAGTAAATAATGAATGGCATTAATAAATTTATTTATTTATTTGATAAATAATGACAAGACATCTTTCGTTGATAGGCTTTAACCCACTGAATGTTTAGCATACTTTTTGTATAGCCAACCTTTCTTTTTCTTGGCAATTTTCCTTTTGTGCTTGGCATTCATTGGCCCTGGCTAAGTAGTATTTCTCTTTTTGTGACACACTGCTTTCCTGTGTCGTTCCTTCTTTTTGGACTTTCTGCTCAAAAACACAAACATTACTGGAACAGTTATGACACTCTAAAATTATGTTAACTGGGAAGTCCATGTATAGTTATGTATTTCTTCTCCTGACATAACAGATACCTTACGCCATATTGTTCACTTGATTCCTTCTGGCAGATGCGCTGTGATTAGTTGGATGCCGTGATTGGTTGGGTGCTTGATTGACAGGTAGTGGGTGGAGTTGGTGACAGCGTGAGACTTTCAAGTGAGTTTATTCAAATATGTAGGTGGGGATAGTGGACAAACAGTTTATTTGGCATTTTGCTTTACAGATGATGGTGATGCACCATATACCTGACACTCAAATGTAATTGCATAGGATAATTCACATTTTAAACAAATAAACACAATGTGGTAGCAAAAAATATTGTTATCCAGAGTTCAAGATGAAAACTAATTTTGAGTTTTCACAAATGATCTCAAAGAAAAAAGTATTGTTGCAGAAAAGTCAACTCTTGTTGACAGCATCTCGCTGAAAAAAGATCATTGTGGTTTTATGAGACTTTTTTACTGACACACATGACATGATGCACAATAGATACAGTAACAGAGCCAAATAGAACCCAAACACGCAATGTGGTAATCTGCAGCATATAATTGAATTTAGCATTTATTTTGGTAAAACTTGCTAAAACAGGCCTTTACCAATGAAAGTTAATGTAATGACGATGTGAGGAAGTTAGAATGTCTGTAACAACGTCCCACATATGGCATTTCTTTGTAGCTAAAAAGCTAAAAAGTTATATCTAGAAAATCAATCAGCCATCAACACATGATTCTAAATGCTAAAAGGTTTCTATAGATTATGTGGTTTTGTTTAATGTAGCATGAGGCAGGAACAAGTACAGAAACATCATAGTTGCATCGCCTTGGTGTGTTCTATGACCTTGGTGCAGTTGAACAGCTGAATCTCAGAGCAATGCAGAATGTAATGCACGTATTTTTCACATTCGCAGGCGTCACTTTTTTCTTTCATAGGTCAGAATTCAGATGCAAATTGCTGCTGTGGGCTTGTATGTAAATAAACTATTGAATAGTTGTTCATGGCCTTTGTGGAGGTCTGATTTTCAAATCTGTTGTTAGCTAACTAACTAGCCTCCTAACACAATGACAACAGAGACATAAGAATGGCTGAAAGTAGGGAAGATGGATATTGACGTGTTGAAGTGGTTGGGAAAAAAGACCCACAGGGACTATTTGCATTCTGCTCTTGTTCTATGACTTAAAGAGATGTATTATGAACATGTAACCATGTTGTTATCAATCGTGCTTTCCCCCTGTGCAGTATTTACTGGAGGAGACCTATCAACACAAAGCTCATGCATCCATGCAAACAGGACTATTAAGTCATACCTGTACTGTATTGTATCATAATTTTGCTCTTAGCCATCCCATTACAGTAATATGCTGTTCTTGAACTTCTTTATGTCAACACATTTCTTAAAAACTTCAAACCAGCTACGCATTTAATGCGTCATCCTCAGCGTTCTTCATAAACAGCACCCGAAGCCTCTTCACAGTGAGTGGTGGTCGATTGGGAAAATACTGAAGGGTTTCAGCTTCCTCTTGTCTTTTATCGTCCACTTCAGTAACTTTATACGCAGCGCCATTTCAGGCCTTTTCCTGAATTAAATGACTGTCATGCACTTTTTCTACACTTAAAAGTGATGGAAGGTCTTTAAATATTTAATTCAAAGGTAATGTGTAAGTCCTGAAGCCTGCAGACATTGTTGAGCATCAATTTTTTTAAACTGCTTCAACCCAACCTTTAATGCAAAGCACTATTTCATTTGTCTAAATAAACACTTGGTTCTGCAGGTTTTTGCTTAGAGTAAATTTTTCCGTTTGCTGGAGATTATGTCCTACTTGAAATTATTTTATGTACAGTATGTAGCAGAGAATCAGAGTGGAATAAATGAATTTAAAATTTCATTTCATTTTGATGAAACCAGTAAGACTGGCCTGTATGAATATTTTCTAACAATAAAAACATTCTGTGTGTTTAAACAGAAAACCCAAAAATTACCAATTTTTCACAACAGTATGTATGAGTATGTCACAACAAAACGCAGGGAAGCAAAATCCAGTGGCTGAGCTAATGGCGCTTGGTGGGATTCCTTCTAACTAGATGCATGCTGTTCGCTCTCCCCACCACCTGATGCTGTTCACTCAGTTTGCTTAAAACCCAACTGATTTAAAGGTCTTACACCAGGATGTCTTTTCCTTAAAAATGCAGTGCTCTATAAATTTATGAGTTATTTTACTGGCATTGACAGGGAAGAAAAGCATGTGCTACTGAGTGGCATAAACTCACTGAAAAAGTTCACAAGTCTGGTTCATTGAATTACGGATTATGCTTGCAGGCCTTGGTTTGGAGCCCTAACAGCAGAGTTTGCTCATATATTTTAATGATCCTGGCTCCTTGAATGAGGGCTTGTGTTTACTATCTGGGCCAGAGATTTAAAGCCAACTGTTCTTGTGAATTAGTCTGAACCCACAATCTCATGCACACAAATACACACATCAAGACAGCATTGGATCCATCAGTACTCAAAGGAATGACATAGATTTGTGGTGAAATAACACATGGTATGACTTCCTCAATAAGCAGCGTAATTATCTTTCATGTTGTGTTTGCACTGACTGACTTCTTCTAGGAATATAGGGTTTCCAAAGCCTGTTCATCTTATTAAATATTGCTTTATGCATATCATATCCCTTGAAGCCATTGCTCCTTCAAAAAGTTCCTTTGATTCGCGTGCAGTGTTGCTTGGATGCAAAAAGCTTTCTCCCTCTCTGTCCTTCACTCCTGATACTTCCCTTCTTGTTCTCTGTTGTGATTCTTTCTTCCTGTTGTCCGTTTTTTTCTTTTATCCTCATCTGTCCTCTGTGTCTCACCTACTCTTCCTTCCCTCCTTTTTTCCTCAGTGGGGCGTTTGTTGATCGAATTCAGCTCCCAGATGACGATGGAACGGGTGCAGAAAGAAAACCCAAACGTGACGGAGGGAGGCCGCTACACACCTCCTGACTGTCGGCCTAGATGGAAGGTATATAACGATTCACACATTTTTATAAAAGAAAGCCTTTGAAACTTTTTTTCAGCCGCTACTATTCATTATATGATATTAGTTCAATTGTGTATAAATATGAAATTGAAGAGTTGCATAAATCATCACTACATTTTTGTTGGGATTCTCAGTCATCCAGGTCGTGTAGATTAAAGTTACTTGGACTTTGAAAAACTTTTCTTCTCTCATCAAGAAGACTTTTCCAGTTAACTTTATTCAACTCAGAGAATCATTATGAGATCATGAATTAGAATTCAACTGTTAAATTCCTTAATATAAAGCACTCGTTTATAATGTTGACTTAATACCTTTATGCTTTTTCTATAGAATGGCTCATTTTGATTTAAACTTCTCATGTATTATTTCTATTTTCAGCTGTATGCCCCTCTCAGAATTATGTTGTACAAATGTGGTGCTGCTATGCTGTGCATTAAGTTACTGTTGCTACTGGCACAGCAACAAGTGGACAAAAGTATTTTTTCATGTGTTGTAAATGCTGTTTAGAAAGTAAAGCATCTTCCGTGCAGAACACCAGTGGAAAAAAGATTGGTTTCAAATTTTTCTCCTCTACATACCTAAGCACCATGCTGACATTTAGGGGTCCTCCAACAAAAGAAACAATAAGACTATAACAAGTGAATGAGAATTGCTTTATTACACAGAAACCACTTTCAATTTGTTTCCAGGAACTTAAACAGTATATTGCAGGTCAACCTTGAGGTGTTTGGAGCACAGACAACCACTCACTTAAAGAGATACGGGATGGGCTCAAATCTGTCTCAGAGCCACTGAGGGCGTCTTCACTGAGCTGCTTCAGTGTCAGTAGATGAGAGCCAACATTTGTACACTTGGACATTACCCCGGGAAGTTTTCTATTGAAATGTTTTCATGGGGCATTAAACTAAGGTCATTTAAATGTAGTAACTTACACCAACTCTGGAGATCTGAAAGAGAAAGACTGTTGTCATGTAGCGTCCTTTGACTCATTATTGCATTGTTTGTCAATGCTTACTTAGATGGTTCTCTGATGTACAGTAAATTGCGTTTTGTGGCCAGTGCTGCTGTTGAACGCAAACATATTTACCAATCAAACATGTCTCTTATATTTAGGTGGCCATCATCATCCCATTTCGCCACAGAGAAAACCACCTTAAATACTGGCTCCACTACCTCCACCCGATCCTCAGACGGCAGAGGATAGATTATGGAATCTACATCATCAACCAGGTAGGGCAGACAGCAGAACCTGGAGTGTGTTCATGTGTTTCTTGCATAGCAGTTCCTTGTCCATTAAAAAAAAAAAAAAAACATGACCAAAGGAAAAAAAAAGTTGAAGGGTTGGGTTGCCCTTTTTCTTTATTTTCCCCCCTTCTCTCCCTTCTGTTCTAATTTGCCTCTTTGTTGTTGGTCCAAAGCGGAAACAACCTCAAGGATAGAGGCTTATCACTTGACAGGAAGGACTGTTGCAGTCCATCAAGTGGACAGCCCATGATGATATGTAAAGGAGGATTCCCAAGCAAAGCATTCGTGTGTTCCCCACATCACCACTGCTCTATGATTATAGAGTTGGTTATGTTCTCCACTGATGATAAAACAGCTATTACATTTACATTTAATTACATCAAACAAAATGTTAAAAATCTACAATCAGCATTGCTATGTTTTTTTTATTTGATGTTAATTACCATTTAAAATCATCTAATTCAGAAAATGCAAATGCACATTCCTTCTTCCTCAAGCTCCAGATGAGATGGGATACAAACTAGGTCATGGGCAGAAAAGGAGAGTAATTATTACTTGCAAAATCCAGTTTAATAATGAACTGTTTTACAGGCCAAGTTAAAAGCTGTGAGGATGACTTATTACAAATTAAATTTATGGCTGACATGAAGCAAGTGTGAATTGGATCCGTCAGCTCATATTAAGTACCGTGTAGTTTAAAAAAAAAAAAAAAGAATATCAGATATTACAATTTAATAAATTCATTTCAATTTAACATGTTTAGAAAAGTCTACTATCACATACAGAAATTAAGAACAAGCCAGGGCTTGAATCCATAAAGTCTCCCCTCCTCATTCTTTTACTGATGGATTCTTCTTCTGTCAGAAACACTTCTGCAGAGTAAATCGGCAGTGTATTCACCTGCTCTCAGTTCAGCTGAGATGGAAAAAGCTTAATTTTCTAAGCAGTGCAACTGTGTGTTTTCACCACTGCACTGGGAAAGAGTTCTTTTGCATCATTGGTAATGATATCTCCACTTTGCCCTTTCTTTCCCCCGTGGGCCATCACAATGCCTTAATCACTCCATCTGTGGCACCATTTGCTACTTTTGGTATGGTTATGTTCCAGTGTCTTACTCAGCTACCCTTACTTTGACACCTTTGTGAACACAAGCAAATAGACATACTGTATGTTACATGTGTGTCTTCACCAGGAAATAAAAACAACACATATATAAAATATTGTGTTCTAGTACCATGATGCAACTCACCTTTAGAGCTGTTGTTCATATCTACAAATGTTTGTGAGTCAGATGTTCATATCTTGAGGAATCCCTTTACATCGACATAATACGTGAAATAAAATCTTAAGCCTCTTGTTCAGCATCTCCAGATACTCGATGGTACCAATCCTGTATTCTTCACAATGTTAACATTAATTAAAATGGATGTTTCCACAGCCCAAGAAACCACATTCAATGACTCAAAATAAGCATTACTCTCACAGAAAAAAAAATCTATTCCTCAATTTTGTGAAACCATAATTAATTAAGTTCATTATTATATGGAAGTGTGAGACAAGAATTTATTTAATAACGACACAGATACCAGATTATTTAGGATAAAACCATGCCCAATTTATGTGAGCATGGCCTCAGGTTAAAGGTTAGTGTATTTGCATGCTGTAATATTTTGCTGCTATTCTACATGTAAACATTTTCAAGTCAGTATCATCTCTCTCTGAAAAGTGGAGCTGTTGGTGTGATACAGTAAGGAGGCATTGAAGAGGTATCATATGGAAAGTTAAAGTAACCTTGCTGTTCTTCCCTGCTGCGCTGTGTCCTCCTGTGCCTGCCAAGGACCAGGGCCAGTGTTGTTGGCCATCAGCTCACACTGGATGAAAGCCCAGCCAAAGGGACAAAAAGAACAAAAAATAAAACTGGAAGAAGAGAGAGTGAGGCAGGGAGTGACTGAAGCACTGCAGAAATTAGAGACAATTGTTTTTATGTGTGATTGTGGTTGTTCCAAAGCTGAATCGTGTTATTAATTTACATCCATTGTGAATATAATAAATGAAATTATTTTCCCTTTTCATGCCCTTTTTTTAATATCATTAACTTAGGGCGGTGATTTTCAAATAGTGGGGTGTGTTCTCCAAGGGGGTGTGTGATGAGGTGTCTAGGGGCCGTGTATGACCCTGGGGAACATGCATGGCGTAACTACATTTGCTTTTCATTGATGTATCAGAATAAAGTGTAAGTGCACATTGGCTACAGTAGGTGGCATTGGTACTTTTACAGTTGCAGGTCATTATATGAACTTACTGGAACATGCACATGGAGTATTTACTTGTACGCTAGTGTAGGGTTTTTTTTCTCTCCATGAGTACCGCTTTTTATAAAAAACAATTGGTTCCAGGTTTGGGTCGGAGTTTATATTTTCCCTCCATGTCTGTGTTCTCTCCGGGTTCTCCAGCTTCCTCTCACCTCCAAAGCCATGCCCTTTGGGTGAATTGGTCAATTTCAAATTATCCATAGATGTGAGTGTGCGCATTAGTGGTTGTTCGTCTTTTGTGTGGCTCTATGATGCACTTGTGTTTGCATCCGGAGTGTACCCCTGCCTCTCGCTCTTCAAGTTGTCTAGGATAGGCTCCAGCAATGACCTGCGAAGCTGAAAAAGAGGTAAAAAATGAATGAATGAATGAATGAATGAATAAATTAGGAGAAAGTACCAATACTCCTGATGTTCTTTTTCAAGCAAAACCCCCGTCATCAGAAGAAAGGTTTAATCACAAAAATATTCTTAAAGTATCAGTGTAGAAGTAGAGGACCTTCAGTAAAATGGACCCATGAATAATTACTTATATGTCCATGTATGATTGCTATGATTATATGATGTTATTATTTATTATTTATGATTTATTTGCAGCTTTGCAGGTTCATGTCTCTTTGGTGAAACTACGTATAAGCATTTTATATAGAAGAGTAAAGATGTATTTTATCAAAGGTCACATTGAAAGTTGATGATAGGTCATCAAGATTGGGGAAAAAAAAGTAGTGCAACAGAAAGTGATAAGCAAACCTCTGTGAATGCTTTTCATATCTGCTTGAGACCTGCAGTCTGAATCTGCATTAATGCATCACACCCTGATCTCAAACCACACTGTCGTCACAATTATGTTTGGATAATGGAGGCACCGGGTCATTAGAATGGAAGGAATATTCTTTTGAATTAAAAAAGTGGTTCAGTAGCTTCAGTTTTGATATGTATTATTTAGGTTGGGTTGTACTTATTCAACACATTATTTTTGCAAACTATTTTTTAATTTTTTAAAATAATTTTTTATGGAACTACTTGCTCTGTAGAATAAACGGTTCACTACTTTCCGACATAGTGTGGTGATTACTTCAGTAAATGTACTAAACTGAACTGAACCCATGAACTGATATTTAATGTGAGCACATTTCCTGAATGTCTCATTGCAAATAAAGAAAAATATGCATGTTCTACATGACTATGGAAGCATACAGTATGATGATTAGGCTCTGACTCAAGTAGTTTTAATCTCTATTTTTGTAACATTATGTATCAGCGGAAAGTCAAGAGTATAAAAGGGAAAGTGGACTAAAATGCACATCCTGACATCTGGTGTCAACACACACAAAGGTATAAGCCCCCGCCGGGACTCCTGCTCCACTAATCCTCCAAGATGTGACCCGCTACACTCTTTCTCCTTATGCCACCCCTCCATCCCCTTCACACACACACACACACACACACACACACACACACACACACACACACACACACACACACACACACACACACACACACACACACACACACACACACACACACACACACACACACACACACACACGTACCGACTCTCAAGTAATTTGCCTGTCTAGAGTTGCCAGTTATGTTGCAGTGGACAAAGTTTCTTACCCATGTTCCTGTTCATTCAGCTTCAGAGTGGGCACCAAAGGATCAGGATGGATTAAGCAGTGTATGTTGGTGACTGAATTTCTGGGGGGCTATTTGGTGAAGGATACCCTCCGTATAAAATAAATTCTTGTTTTTTTATGGTGCTATCATTGAGGTGACTAATCACATATAAAACTAACACAACAAATTAAAGTGAAAACAACATTCTCCACAATGGAGATCATTGACCTTTTTTTATTTTTTATTTTATGCCCTTTTAAAGCCCGATAAGTCAGCACTGTCACATTAGTTCATTAGTTATCAGTGTTCTATTCTTTGGTGTTGCTATACGTATAACTGAACTCCATGGTGTAATACGATCTCAGGTACGCAGTTAAGGCTATCAACAAAAGAATTAGCAAATTATACTGATTAGATGTGTCAGTGTCAGTATTAGAGTTGCATTGTGGGTAATTTAGGCACTGCATTTTTAAAAAGTATAAAAATGTGTGGAGTAAACAGCAATTCTGGTTCCATACCATTACCTTTAATCCTTGTGTCAAACTGCTGTATAATGATGCTATAATGATGTTCCTTCCCCAAAAACCTTGAAATCAAATTTTTTAAAATGAGACAAAACAACAGATCTGAGTCTTTACTTTGTGGAACCACCTTTTTTCTGTAATTACAGCTGCAAGTTTTGGGGGGTTTATGTCTACCAACTTTGCACAACTAGATGCTCAAATTTTTGTCCATTCCTCTTTGCAAAATAAGGTCAACCTCATTCAATTTGTTTTAAACCTTTCCAGTGTAGCCCTGGCTTAGTGTTTAGGGACACTTTCCTGCTGTAAGTTGAACCTACATTCAGTCTCACATTGTTTTCAACTGAAACCGCAGAGGAAGCTACTTGATGGCTTTGGATCAAGAGGGCAGAACCGTGGGCAAATGATGCTGGGACAAAGTTTTGGGGCCTGATCACCCGAATTGGGTCACCTGGATTCTGAGGTTCTGATGCTGAAAGACTCAAAACTCCCATTGATCCCAGGATACATCACTGATGATGTGTCCCAGCCCATCCGCAAGATGTATCTTTCACCAAGAGGTATTAAGACTTTTGCAAGCCAGTATAATAATGGGTGATACTGTATTGATGTGACACATGCCCCTCCCTGATGAGAGACAACTGAATAGATGAATATAAAGAGAACATTTCATTGAAGTCTGTGGTTTATATATGAGAAGAGAGATTTCTTATAAATAACTCAGACACTTTACATTTTGCTGTAAAGGCTGTTGCTATCTGTCTCATCCCTGTTTCATCCTGTGAGCTTATTTGAGGTAAGAAACTGGAGCTGGGTTATAACAATGTCAGCAATTTTAGGGATTAACAACAGGGACAAAGTCCTTGTAGAAAGCATGATGTGGTGAGCTGTAATTCAAAAATATGGAATGAAAAAAGAAATAAAACTAAATGTAATTGCTCTTAAAATACTCCCAAATGTTTCCTGTTGGATCCTGATTCTTCTTTATGGTATTATTGTGTGATTTTCAGAGAAAGAAGAGGATGAGTAAGGCATCCTGCTACACTGAGTTCTCTGTTATCTGAGGATCCCTTTGTTTGTTTGTTGTTCTCTTGATTTTCCGTTGTCAGCAGAGCATTAAGTTATGCAAATCGCAGCGTCTCATTGGTGTGATAGTGTTGTGCTTCACCAGGCTGGACCAAGATTGAACACAACATTACAATGTAAAGTACAGTAGTTGGGACACATTTTGAATGACTTTATTGGTATTTGGTCTTGATATAAAGCTCTTCTACAGAAGCACATTATTAATAGTGTATTACATACATGCACAAGAGTGCACATATCCCTACAGTTTGCTTCATCACTTCCATCATGTTTTTGTGATTGATTCAGTCATTCACTCATTGGTTGGTTGATTTATTACCATTTACATTACAAAAAGCTTGTACTGTACCGTCAAACAAATTTCAATGGAACAGATTTTTAAAAAATGTCCACTCAACTGTTTATCCCAGTCTTAGGTCCCAGTAAACTTTATGGCCACTCAAACAGGCACAAATTTAGAAAAACTAAAACTTTGCTCAAGAAACGTAAATACACATAAGCAACTTATTTTATTTTTTCCTCACATCCAAATGGCCATTGTGATTTTAACACCAACAGAATACAACAGACATTAAGAAAAACATTTTCATTTGTGTCATATCAGGTTTGACTTAAAAAGAAACATGTGAAGTTGCATCACCGAATGTAGCACAAATCTTTGCTGTGCTAGCATGGATTTCATCTAGGAGTCATTCACTTTGCACTAGTGACATACCCACCAACATTAACTGTACTTGTTGTACTTGTGTGGTTTCCACCATTATTGGATTTTACTTATATCAGTAACACAGGCAATACCAACAAGTTGGTATTCATCATTTTCACCATTATGCACAACAGCTGCACGGTCACAGATATGTATCCAATGTAATATATTAGCACACAGATATGCAGTTATAATAAGCTTTCCTTTCAGTTTTACATTAATGCCCTAACGGTATCCAGATGTGGAGAATCTCAACCTCAATCTCTGTTTTGCATCACAGAATCAGCTGCCTTTTTTTCCTTCATTTTCATCACTCTTTTGTATCTACTTGTATTTCTACACTGACTGACATGCACGGTTTACATCCTGTTTGGTGTGAATGTCTGTGTAGGTTCTCAGTCATCCAGGTCAGGTTTATCCAAAGCTGTTTAAATAAAACCACTTGGATGAGAGATGTTTTGCCTCTCATCCAAGAGGCTTCTTCAGTTCTGCGAATGCAGCCTGAAAAGAAAGTTTTCAAGTAACGCCCTATAAGGCTTCACCTCCTCCTTTTTCAGTGTTGGCTGTAGCTCCTTCATACTTGTGACCTTCTGCGCAGCAAAAACAAATCACGCTGCTGTTTCCATATTCAGTGATGGATGTTTCTGGTCAATAATGTCATATTCACATGATGGGAGATGGGATGTATTATGGTGGCAGGGGCTGTACCAGCCAGTATAAAACCAGTCTCTTTGAGAAATGCGGATCTTCAACTTGTTTGTTCTTGTCTTTGTATCAGCGGTCAGAGATTCCATGGATGAAAAAAGTATTAGACATGTGATGAGGGAGCCCAGGATAATATGAGCAAGGATAAAGCACCATAATAAATGCACAAGGATTAAAGAAATGTCAATTGCATCCAACAAATCTTTGAAAATGATTCATATTGATTAGGCAACATTATTCATATATTGTTCCTATCAAGGTTTCAACGTTTTTTGAAATGGCTAAGAAAGATAAAGTGCACTGTGTGTTGGGACGGTACAGCGCAGTGAGGATATCTGACATGACATTCTCTCTGTGAAACACAACCCTTTCTTTCTACAGTGCGCTGCATCCCCAACTGTATTTGATTTCTGCTCAACAAAGAAAGAAAAGGAAGAAAAATCAAGGACGGCAAAGTTGTTGAAGGGTTTTGACTTATTTTAACTTTTTATTTCCATTTTCAGTTGCAGTGTTAATAAATATATGCAGTACCTTTTCTGCTGCATTTGTGTGTATACATGTATATGTGTGTGTGTGTGTGGGGGGGGGGGGGGTTTATCATGCAACCAGAATTGGCAGTTAATGTGTCGTCAATAAATGTCCATATTGCAAAATAATCTAGGATTTATGCATAAAGATGTCAGTTTTAACACCTAAAATTGTGTCCTCCACAGTTGGAGTCATCATTTACCAATACACAGCTGGCAATACATTAATTAGAACTGATAATAGATTTTCACCCACCTACCTGCTAAGACACTGCCAATGACTGGTTTTTTTCTGTTACCGTCACAAATAAAAATAAAAAATTGCCATCTGTCTATAGATGCACAGGTGTGCAGCAAGTTATCACACCTCCAGTTTCAAGACATCAGAGTTTACTGGACCCTGGATTCACAAAACTACACACTAATGGTCAAATTAATAACAATAGCCAGTGTGCCAGAATTAAATAATACTCAAGTGTACACTACATGAAGCAAAGTATGGTGTTTAAGTGATCTATAGAAAGCACAACAGAATGTAATGCTGCATTAACACAATAGTCTCTAACAGGTAGTCCACTGTGTAATGACTTGTAAGCTAATACCAAAAATCTTAATTGACAAGTCAATTGTTACAAAACTGCTAAATGCAGACCTCCTGATGGCATTTTGAGTTTTTGCAAAGTCATTTGCAGAAACATTTCAAACGTGTATACTTACCTGTGTTGCTAGTGTTATTATTGTGCCATCCCATTTATGCTTTTCAGCATCAAAATGAACATTGATGATTTAAACCCAAGAAACATTTTTTTTCAAAAATGTGCTTCCTTTCATCATTTGGATGCGAGAAAAATGAACGTTTGTACATAAAGAACAAAAGCTCATTGTGCGCGGCTGAGCAGGGATCAGTGGGAGGTTGTTTATTTCAGCAAGTTACAGCAAATTTGCTGTCGCTGTCATTCAACCTTGACCACCGTGTGAAATAGATTAATTTATTTCCATCCTACTCCGTCCTCTGCCTTATTGCTGTTTTTTCTATACACTTTCTATTTCTCTCCTTCTATACATGTCTGCACAGTGTGTCCTTGTTACCTGCCCTGCTGCCCCTGATCTTTTCTTTCACTCTCCACCACCTGCCTTGTTCCAGAGAGAGTCTGGTGAGCACTGATGAGTCAGGGGAATCCGTGTGTGTGTGTGTGTGTGTGTGTGTGTGTATGTGTGTGTGTGTGTGTGTGTGTGTGTGTGTGTGTGTGTGTGTGTGTGTGTGTGTGTGTGTGTGTGTGTCTGTGTCTGTGTCTGTGTCTGTGTCTGTGTGGGTTTGAGTGATATAATTCAGGGAATCATAGCCGTTCTCCCTCATCCTCCTACATGATGGATCACCACGCTGCAGAGAGACCTCACTGCATATCAAAAAGTATCTTGTTCACAAAACGGTCTTCATAATCCTATTTGCATACATGCACGTATACAGTGTGTGTGTTGGTCTGCACTGTATCATGTATCTAAGTAGCTACTGCTTGCTTCATCTTGTTTGGTAAAAAGTTGTGTGAACTTGTTATGTTAATTGTTCCAACATGCACGTGATTCTTTCTTTAGCTTTCGTGCCATGTTAGTGGTTTTCAAGGTCAAGAGATTTTTGTTTGTGATACACAGTTCCATCGGCACAACGTTGGGTCAAATAGGTCCTGTTTACCAATGGGAGCACCTTCAAATAAACAAATAGCAATATCCTGAGCTATATTGCTTATTCTCTCTATCACATAACAACACACAGTGATTCTATGAAATGTAATAGTTTCTCATTCACTTCCTTTTCAATTACGTTTTGTGTTTGCATCTTTCACACACAAGAAGTCAGTCGTCCTATACAGCACATATTTTAGGGCTGTAAACAAATCTCACAAAGAAAGGGATGATGTCACACTGATCACTTTGCCCATAATTATTTTGAAATAATAGAATGGAAAAATACTGCATGATCCATTAATTCCTGATAATGGACATCATGTTGGACATTATCGATGCTCTGAAGACAGTGATTTTCCAGAAAAAGAGAGAATTTTTAAAGACAACATCCAAAGCGGTAAAGAAATATTAAAAATAGTATTAATGTTAGAAAAACAGTATCATCAAAAGGAGGAAAGTTTTAGCATACCTGAAAACCAAGATCACAGACATGGCATGTATTCAAGAATCTTACATAGTGGAGGATGAAGAAGCTTAGAAATTTCAAAGGGATTGGGTGGGAGAAGTTTTTCATAGCTCTTATTGAAGCAAAAGAAGTAGAGCGATGATTCCTACAAATACCAACTTAAGCTTTGTCATTTTATAGGAAAGGAACGACAAAGAAGACAGAGTTATTTGTATGGAAGCCTTGATTAATGGAATTAGGAAAATATTATTTAACATATACAGTATGATCCTAATGAGTGAGACCCTGATGTTCATGATGCCAATACACTTGTGGGAGACATGGAAGGTCAGGTTATCCTGGCAGGAGATTTTAATCAAATGATGGATGGAATGCTTGATAAGAACAGGTCTAATTGTAAATGTGTACCCAGTATAGAGCCATAGTACATACTGTATGTTAGCAGAGGATCTGAGTCTGGTGAATATACTGTATAGTGGTTATTGAGTCAATTTGAAATAGAATATACATCCTACTCTCATCGCCACAAGTCACCTTCATGGATTGATTTCTTTCTAAAGTCAAACACCCTAATAATTTAAGTGGTTGATAGATGCATATAAATTAGAGATACATTGCGCCTTCGTGCATTCGCGCATTAACACTCGCAACTTCACCTTATCGCAGATTTCTGGTAGGCAGTCATGTGATACTGTACGTTCATTCTAAAAAAAAATGCTGCTGAACTTTTATTGCAAAATCTTAAAGCATTTAGCACACAACATCCGCGAAAAAGAGTTTACATGGTGAAGGTGAAAATTGCTGTTTTTTATTGTTTATGGTATACATTATTTTAATGGTTTTTGGAGGTGGGAGGAGCCGGAGAACCTCGAGAGAACCCATGCAGACACGGGGAGAACATGCAAACTCTGTACAGAGTGGGACGCAAACCCAGAACAGATTAATTGGCCGGTCACAAATTGATTGTATGCCTGAGTGTGTGTGTGCGTGTTTGTCTGTGTCTCTTGTGTGGCTCCGCGGTGCACTGACATCGCACCCGGAGTTTCGTCCATCTCATGTCCTCAGTCAGCTGGGATAGGCTCCAACTCCGTGTGACCCAATGAATGAATGAATGAATGTTTTTTTTTTAATGGTTGCATAAATATACATAAACTACACTAAAGGGCAAATCATTTACACTCATGTTACACTTTTAACTCACACATACAAATACCAACCTAAAGATAATTTAAATTTACATCCTTAACAATTTAATCAATCAAACAACTATTTCATACATGCTCACTAAAGATTTCATCATTCTTGGACCATTTAAATTTTTATAATCTCTGATAAATTCAGCTTCATGTTGCCTTAGGGTATTCCCATTTCCCAGAGCTATCAATGCTTTGCTCTGTACATTCCACTGAAAGATCTTAATTCGTGGTAACTGTGCACTGGGGAGAGGGAGGTCACAGGCTGTGTTAACCTGTTCACTAGGATATTGCCATTTTCCTCCACCATCTGTCTTTTTTATTTTTCTTACCGCATCATATGTATGACCTTTAAATCATTACAGAATGGAGAGCAGCTTCTGTTGGGGTTTAATTATAAACCGACCCGAGGTCATATCATATCACCCAGGGCCCTTGTATATTATTCAAGGATTTGAGAGCAATGACTCCCTGTTGCTGGGCTACTGGGAGCAGAGAGATGATGAAGCAGTGCAGCAGAAATGGAAAGGGCAGTAGCTTGTGATTTATCCACATTTTTAAAATCAAGCCAATAAAATAATAAATTACTGCCCTGTGTTTTGTTTTGGTTCCAAATATTTCAACATTATTAACATTTCAGGACATTTTCAGCATGCAACTTAGTAGAAGATTCAACTGCAAAGAATAACTAATTCACTCTAATCCCCTCATGATGAAACCAATTCTGATCCTCTAAATCCAAAACAAAGATATTAAATCAAATCCCTCATAATCCACTGTAGAAAACTTTCTGCAAGGAAATGGGGTATGACTCAATTTTGATTCAATTTCTTCTAGAGATTGGTTTTCAGCATAATTTCATGGTTGAAGCTAATTGGACTGTTAATTGGAAACCTCAGAGGTGTTCACAACTTTTAAATATGTTCTGCTTTAAAAAAAAGAAAGAATCTCCAGTCATTAATATGTGGATTAAGTAAATTACTTGTATATTTTCAAAACATTACTGTACTTAAATGACATCAATTTCACTTAGGATGGTATCATGACTCTATAACAGATGGGTAGTAAGCTGTACTGAAGTGGGTCAGATCTGTAGACTATCTGAAAGTTAATCTCTGTCATGCAGCTTTTATTCTTCACATGTGGGTTTGCATGTTGTAAATCCTTACAGTTAGCTGTTAAAACATATCCATCATTTTCCATCCTATTCGGAATCCACGCCCTCCTCGATGTCACTAAAGCTTCAGAGCAGCACTCCCACTTTGTCCTTTTAGTGTGTAATTTAAATTAGTTATTTTATGTAATCAATTTTCTTACAAAATCAGAAATTTGTTGTAATACTACCAGGAGTAGTCATAGTAATAGTAGTCACAGCAGTTCTCTTAGTTGTAGTACCTGGCAAGTAGTAGTGGCAGTAGTAGCAGTAGTAGTAATAGTAGTTGTAGTCATAGTAGTGTTTTTAGTTGTAGTGGTAGCAGCAGCAGTAGTAGTCATAGTAGCAGTGGTGGTAGTGGTAGTAGTGGTAGTAGTAGTAGAGACAATTGTTATAGTTTTAGGAGAATACAAAAAATGCAATTATAATGGATAGGCTAAAAACACATTTTCAAACTAAATTTTGTAATTATGCATGTTCTGAAGAGGACTGATCATCAATCTGGCAAATATGACAGTATCTTTGAATATTTGAGTATCTTGCTGTTGTGATGACCATGTGACTGTGTAAACATGGTTATCGCAACAAACATTTTGCCTGCTTTACAGTCCTGTAAATAGAAGTGAGTTGGCCAGACAAAATGAGATAAAAGCATGTTTTATCCGTTGTGCACCCATTATTTTTTTGCAAAAGGGAGCTGCAATCTGTCCTTTCAAGGGCAGTTTTCTTTAAAGTAAAGATTTTTCTCTTCCTTTTTGGATTTTTTTAAAAATAGGAAGTGGTTATAATTCCTTCTTGATTATATTAAGGCAAAAATAGATGATTTAGCAATTTGTTTTTCAGCGTCCTAAACACACTCAAAGACTCTAGCACTACTGGGACTGGTGCTCAAATTTCCGACATAGAACTTAACAACCTCCCCCGAGAGCTGTCATCTTACTGTGGTGGGGGAGTTTGAGTGCCCGAATGATCCCAGGAGCTATGTTGTCAGGGACTTATCCTCCTGCTCGGGACTCCCTGGGCAAACAGGTCCTGGATGACAGGCCAGACGACGAACAGTAACAAAACCCCTGTGGCAAGTAAAACAACAAGGACCGAAAGGACGATGAGGGCCCAACCTCTCACCATAGACTCACCATCCACCGAGGAACGTAAGGGATGGGTGTAGTGTGAATTGGGTGGCAGTCGTCAGCATGGGGCTCGACGACCCAATCCCCAGACAAAGACTCGAGCTCTAGGGACATGGACTGTCACCTAGCTGGGTGGAAAGGAGCCAGAGCTTATGAGGGAGGTTGAGATGTAACAACTAGATATAGTCAGGCTCCCCTCCACCCACAGCTTGGGCTCTGGAACCCAAACCCTCAAGAGGGGCTGGACTCTCCACTTTTCTGGTGTTGCCCAAGGTGAGAGGACAGCGGGCTGGTGTGGGCTTGATTGTAGCCCCACAGCTCAGCCGTCATATACTGGAGTTCACCCCGGTGAACAAGAGGGTTTGGGTTGGGGGCAGATGTCTCAATGTTGTTTCAGCCTATGGGCCAAACATTAGTGCGGAATACCCAGCCTTCTTGGAGTCCCTGGGAGGGATACTGAATAGTGCTCTGACTGGGGACTCCATGGTTCTCCTTGGGGACATCAACACTCACGTGGGCAATGACAGTGAGACCTGGAAAGGGGTGATTAGGATGAACGGCCCACCTGATTTGAACACAAGTGGTGTTCTGTTATTGGACTTCTGTACTAGTCACAGTTTGTTCATAACGAACACCTTGTTCAACCACAGGCATGTCCATAAGTGCACATGGCACCAGGACATCCTAGGCTGGAGGTCGATGATTGACTTTGTTGTCGTATCATTAGACTTGCGACCGCATATGTTAGACACTTGGGTGAAGAGAGGGGCAGAGCTGTCAACTGATCACCACCTTGTGGTGAGCTGGATCCGCTGGCAGAGCAGTGGGCCGGACAGACTCGGCAGGCCCAAACGTGTATTGAAAGTCTATTGGGAACGTCTGGCAGAACCCCCTGTCAGTGAGGTCTTCAACTCCCACCTCCGGGAGAGCTTCTCTCAGATCCCGCAGGAGGCTGGGACATTGAGTTAGAATGGACCATGTTCTCCACCTCTATTGTCGAAGCGCCTGCTCGGATCTGTGGTTGCAAGGTCTCTGGTGCCTGTCGAGGCGGTAACCCCCAAACCCGGTGGTGGACACCGGAAGTAAGGGATAGTGTCAAGCTGAAGAAGGAGTCCTATCAAATCATTGAATTTTGGGACTCCGGAGGCAGCCGACAGGTGCAGACAGGCCAGGCGTACTGCAGGTTGAGTAGCCACGTAGGCAAAAGCTCGGGTCTAGGAAGAGTTCGGAGTGGCCATGGAGAAATTCTGGTAAACCATTCGGTTTGCAGCTGAGTGTGACGCAAGTGGGATGAGGATCAGCACCTCTAAATCCGAGGCCATGGTTCTCGACCGGAAAAGGGCGGTGTGCCCGCTTCAGGTTGGTGGAGAGTCTTTGCCCCAAGTGGAGAAGTTTAAGTATCTTGGGATCTTGTTCACGAGTGAGAGAAGGATGGAACGTGAGATTGATAGACGGATCGGTACAGCTTCTGCAGTGATGTGGTCGCTGTATAGGTCTGTCGTGGTGAAGAAGGAGCTTATTCGCAAGACGAAGCTCCCAATTTACCGGTCAATCTATTTTCCTACTCTCACCTATGGTCATGAGCTTTGGGTCATGACCGAAAGGACAAAATCCCGGATACAAGCGGCTGAAAAGAGTGTCCTCTGTAGAGTGGCTGGGCGCACCCTTAGAGATAGGGTGAGGAAATCAGACACTAGGGAGGAGCTCGGAGTAGAGCCGCTGCTCTACTTGAGCGTAACCAGCTGCAGTGGCTCGGACTTCTGTTTCGGATGCCTCCTCGACGCCTCCTTGGGGAGGTGTTCTGGTCATGTCCTACCGGGAGGAGACCTCGGGGAAGACCTTGGATACCCTGGAGGGACTATGTCTCTTGGCTGGCCTGGAAACACCTCGGGATCCCTCCGGAAGCTGGAGGTGTCTGGGGAGACGGAAGTATTGACATTCCTCCTGAGACTGTTGCCTCCGCGACCAGGCCCCGGATAAGCAGTTGAAGATGGATGGATGGATGGATGGATGGATGGAGGGAGGGAGGGAGGGAGGGAGGGAGGGAGGGAGGGATGGATGGATGGATGGATGGATGGATGGATGGATGGATGGATGGATGGATGGATGGAGCTCAATAACATGAACTCCCACAGCCACTGAACAGGTGTAGAACCAGCTGCAAAATATTGGGGCGTCTGATATTAATGATATAATTGTGAATTACCGACTGAACTACATTTGGTACATTTACTTATTTCAAACCCAAAGCTCAGGAACATATATAGCTTGCTGTGTGATGGCAAGAAACAGGAATGACCCTTTATATTTTTATTCAGAGCATGTTTTTCTGCAGTTATTATCAACAAAATATAAAAGCTCAATTTGTGCTGACTATCATCAAAAACCTCTGCATCTCTCGTTTGATCTATGGGATAGGAATTTGAATCTGATTTTTTCTGACCGACAGGACAGCAGCATTTATATTAACTTGACCTTTTGTCAGTTGCCTTTTTGTGTCTTGCAGTCCTATTTGATTTATCATATAGAAAGGCTATAATGAGGGCAGCAGCTGAAGCAGCTGTTTTCTGTTGAAGAAGAAGAAGGTTGTATTTTTCATCATACAATCGTACAACAAAACAAAGCTAGTGTGGACAGTTGGTTGTATGGATGTTCTGTTCAACAATTTGAAGGTTTGCTTTGGGCATTCTTGTTTTTTGCGGAAAAAGCAGCGATTTGAAGATGGATAGATGGATAGGTCTGCCAGTCATATATATTTAATAATTATTGTGTGAACCTGTTAGCATCCTCATATTAGCATTTTGCTCAAGGCCATCCATGTCAAAACTGCAGAGCTATAGTACAATTCATATAAGCCTTATTTACCTTAAAAGACTTATTTGTCTAATTTATTTTACTGAAAGTTATTGTAATGAAGGTCAAAGTCACATCTGTTCTCTCTCTAAATGTTCTTCATACATTTGTTTTGTCATTCTTGCAATCTTTATTACTCTCCTACTTCCCCAAAAATCGCCAGCATTCTGGTTCTCCCTGCATGAACAACACTTTCTTCCACCACGACTGGGTAAACAAACTGATGCTTACAGCTAGACTTCAGACCTCAACAAAAGCATCTCTCTGGTCATTCCTGCAGGAAAGTTTCAGTGACCAAATGTAACCACCATTCAAAACAATTTCATCATCTCATGAGGAGTCATAGTTGAAATACAAAACATTATGCTTTCTATGCGAGTGAATTGGGTGGAGCATGTCAGCGCATCACTCCAGAACAGAGAACATGTACTCGTCTGTCAAGGACTGAAATATGTCGCGTTGCGTCTGTTCAGTATGCAGTGGCTGTAAGAAGTGGTTCAGCAGACATATTTGAGATTAAACACTCCAGTGGGTTCATTATCTTTCCATGAGGGAAGGTGAAGCACACACTCCAACCAGAGCTGCTGCCAACATGCTGGATGCTTTATTCCATCAAAGGCATGTGGTCATTATTATACTAACACATGCATACAGAAAATGCAGTCAAACACATCAGCCCTGAAAGAATGACTTTTGTTGAGACATTGACAAAGAGGTGTCAATTGTGACATGAATTGTATTTGTTCCGTGTACTGGGTATATTTAATGTTTTTTTCCTTATCTCTCTGTACACTGCAAAAGCAAACCACATTTAGAATTTTTTTCACCTACATAGAGGAGGTTATACTTTTCTGCATTTATTTGTCCATTTGTCTGTTAGCAAGGTTAACAATCGCTTAATGGATTTTCATGAAATTTGGTAAGATTGTTGGAGCTGTGGCAAAAAAGGAAGAGTTGCATTTTGTTTTGACTCTGGATAAAAGGACAGGAATAAGAATTTTTTTATACTCTTCTGAACATTGATAAGAAGGTTTTCTTTGGACTTTTTTTAATTTAAAATGAAAAACTTGACAGGTAACTTGACAGATTACTGTTAAACTGAGTTGAAAGGTGGGCTCTTTGTGGAAGAAATTGAGTTTGGAAGCTGAAGAAAAGGTGAGGCTGTGCGGCACCTACCTCCCCTGACCGCACGTCACTGGTGTGTGTTTGTGTGTGTGTGTGTGTGTGTGTGTGTGTGTGTGTGTGTGTGTGTGTGTGTGTGTGTGTGTGTGTGTGTGTGTGAGTGTGTGAGTGTGTGTGTATACATACATACAGTACATGCATACATACACACATACTATGTAAAAGTAAAATATTATTTTATGTTTAGAACTCAAACATCACGCTAAATATTTTGTTTTAAGTGCAGATAAGTTGATGTGCTGCCCGTAGCTGCTGTGGAAAACGTTACTCAAAGCTGTGGATATTTATAGAATCCTACCAGTAATCCATCACATGCACATGTCAACTGTCCTCAGAGTATGATGATCAATGAGTATATTCTAGAGCTCAAATTGAAGTACACTTTGCTTTTTGCTCAAAAATTCAGGCTATAATGCAAATCATTGACATTGAAAGACAGCGATTCTCAAATAATGCGGCTACTGACTACTATAGCTACCTTCCCGGTCGGTAATGCCATTCAGGCATGTTACGCCTTTCAGAGATGGCTATGATGGTCCCTAATCGGATCAATGAAGAGCTGGACATCACGCTCACGTTTAAAATTGATTACTATGATTACAAGGTTTATGTCACCAGTGAGAGCACAAAATGTTTCCAGTGTGGGGGGGAAGGACATCTCATCCGCCACTGTACAGAGGGAGAGGGCGCTGGCCGTCGGCTGCCGTAGGGCAGGCGGCTGCGACCACAGGGGGGCCGGTGGCTGAGGCACACAGCTGGCTGCTGTGGTTGCCTCAGAGCCGGTGGTTGCGGCTTCTTACGCGGCTCCAAAACCACGGCCTTGTGGGTTTCCAACTCCATTTCCCTCTGGGTCACCGACTGCCAACCCAGAGCCACGGAATAACACGCAGGATACAGGTGACAGTGCAAAGGTTAAACAGCCGGTGGCCGCAGCGTCTGTGGTGGCTTCTAGTGCTGCAGTCCTGATTTCACAATTGCAGCCTTGTGAGGTCCAACTCCATCACCCGCGGAATTGCCGGCCAGAAGTCACGGGTGACAGCGCAAAGATTAAACAGGATATGGGTAACAGCACAAAAGTTAAACAGTCGCCAGGCACCAACCCGGTGTCACAGAATAACACGCAGGACATGGATAACAGCACAAAAGATGGAGAGAGTGATTTGGTGGAGGCTGAAGAAGCCAGAGAGACAATCGCCAGAATGGTAGAGTCTCAGCTGGAGAAGGAGGAAGAAGATGATATTGTGATCGACAAGGAAGGTATCTCCTAAAAGAAAAAAACACTGACACGAATGAATAAAGTGAAGAAAATTGCGACAGAACCACCTAAAACACCTACTGATACAAATAGTTCTGAGAATAACAAAGAAGCCATAACAGAAAAATATGATTTGCAAAAGACAAAAAAATTCCTGCAAGAGACAAAAAGTTTGAGGGCCAAAGTAGAAAATTTCTTTCCTGACCTCAACATGTTTCTGGATAGCATACATTTTTAATTAAAAAAATCAAAAGGAAGTGACCAAACAGTTTTTACGAGCAAAGAGATTTTTAGATTGAAGAAACTAATGACAAAAGTAAAAAGCATGATTGTAGAGAATGATTAGTTGGCTTTTGTCTGTTTTTTTTTAAACCTGTGTTTTAAGTACCTGTACTTTGAATGGAGCAGGGAACATGGAGACAAGAGCCTCTGTTTTTAGTTTGATAAATGTTAAAAGGTTGGATGTTTTCTTTGTTCAGCAAACACAAAGTACCGTTGAAAATCCTACCATTGTGTTTGAGATGTGAATTCCTTTTTGCGTGAATGTCTTTTGGATTTTGTGTCAACGTAATTACCTTGTAATTTGGCTTTTATAAATAAACGTAATTTTAAAAATCAAAATCTCTCTCTCTCTCTCTCTCTCTCTCTCTCTCTCTCTCTCTCTCTCTCTCTCTCTCTCTCTCACACACACACACACACACACGCACACACAAATACATAATGGCATGAGCAGCATGTATAAAATATTGGATAATATGCAAAATAAAAATACAATATTAATATGTTAGTGAGGAAACTTCGGTATTCTGTCTGGCAGGTAGTTCTTCTGCACAGATGTGATCCTAGACCAAACTCTTAGTTTGACACATTTTAATTAGTTTCCTCAGTTTGATAGTGCTGAGCTGCTGTCAGACTGTTCTTTTATCTTGCATGAGTTTTTTCCCTTCATTCCCTTCCATCCTTGAACATCTGCCTTTTTGTGTGAATGCATCACTAATGAAACATGGTTAGCATTCAGCCATCAGTGTGGCTAAATGATCTAATGTACCCAACAGTTAAAGCGACATCCGTTGGTAATTTGTGCTTCACACCATGTTGAGTCCATAGTCCGTCTCTCTCGTATCTTAAGTTGTTTCATTCCCCAACGATAGGAGTTTACTTCTATCATTAACATCATTTAATCAGTGCACCTTAAACTGGTTGATGAGATGAGTTGATTATACAGTATGTTCTGAAAAACAGCACATGCATTGTTGCTGTGTCAAATTACATGAGTGGGCTGCTCTAAATACATGTTTCTAGTCTGCTGTGGTCTTATGAAATGCAAGAAAATCTTTCCCTAGTTTTTTGTGACTTTTAATGCCTCCTCCTCTACCAAAGGTGTGGCAAAAGAAGCCTATTTACCCAAACATGACAATTAAACTGACATTTAATCACAGAATGAGCTAAATTGAGATTATGTGGATATTCGTAAATAACAGGTACAAACAGAAAGCCTCACGAATCACATGTTAATTGCTAGATAGCCACACCAGTAGCCTTTTATTCTCTTCTAAAATTATAGAATTAGTAATTGTTTCTGGGCTTGTGTTGAGCCAAGAAATCTAAATCTAAACAATTCTGAATGTTCAGAATTACAGTGCTTTACAAATACCAGTAGATATGGTAGTGCTTTTCTATCCATATGTCAGAGTGTTATTTTGCCTTTGTACAACTTTTGGATCAGACTTTACAGCTTTTCTTGAAAATCACAGACAAAAACAGAGACAATAAAATAAATGGGAAAAAAAATATTTATATACTCTCCTGTCACGTAGAAATTGTTGATTATGATAGCGGCAGTTTTTTCACGTATCTCAGATGTTTTTTTGTAAGGATTTTTTTTCTAGTGCCCTATATTATGTGGAACTATTTCTTTTTGCAAATAGCTCATAGATTGTTTTGGAAAGCAGCTTCTGCAATAGTTTATTGAAGCATATATTAATAGCGTCAGAATATTCTGAAGTTTAAATTTATTTGCAGAGCTTTTTAGCAAGACTACAATTTGTTTTTAGTTTTTTCTTTTTCCCAGAGATTGATGCTGCGGTTCGTGGTTTGTTATTACTGTTTCTTGGTGATGATGAAGATGATGATGGGGCCCATCTTCTTATTTTCATTGGACCATTACTCCTAATACACAAGCACATATGCATGGATCCACAATAACACACCATTCCTACTGTGCTGTAAGCTGGCTGGCCACATTCTGAGTTTATGAGTCCCATGGGGCTCTATCATTGCAACGCTCAGTCTGAAAACTCCTTACCGCTATTTCTTTTTTCACACAGCTCATTGTATGGCAAGGGCACACAACAGGCATATTAATTATTAGGTGATGAAACAACATGGTTCAATCCAGTTATGGATAAAAGGTTATGGCCTGTGTTTCAGTACGAAACACGCGAAAATAGATTGTAGCTCTCCTCTGACTGCTTTCCTGTTCGATCAAATTTTCCACAAACACAAATAAAACCAACCTTTGTTCTCTCTGTTTCTTGTAAATGGTTAAAGGGGTACTTTTACCCTATATATTTTACTGTCCAGCAAAGCATACTCCCTAGTCTGAAACAGCGTAGGCTTCTGTAGACATCAGAGTAACATACAGCTCATGAAAGTTGTTTTTTAAAGATATCAAGATAAATCCTGTGACATGCATTTAAAATGATTCTGAACTCTCCAAAACAAGCCATGCTGTTGACCCCAGCTGTACAAGGCTTTGAATGTTATAGTGCAGCGTAAACATCGCAATCTCAGTCAGATTTGCCTGGTTTAAACAAATGGCCTAAGATTTAAACAGTAACATTCAACAATAGTTGATCTAAATAGTTTGTGTACATTGAATATAAGGTTAAAACTAATAAAAAGCTAAAAATACAAAAAAGGTGCTGATGGCTGACTTAAGTCATTCTAATTAGAGTCAATTGGTATTCATACCCTGTTACTCTACAACCATGTTCCGAAAAAACCTTGACAACTCCCTGGTCTTCCATGCTCTGTTCACACTAACATACTAATTAATAAATTCTCCTTGGACAGCTATCAGCTTTGATTAGATCCTCTTGCTTGTCCTTACACCTTCCTGCTGGCAAGAGCAGCTGAACTAAGCTTAATTCAGTTATCTTGAAGTGCTGCAAGTCACCCTAGTTTCAATTAAGATAAAAGAAAAGCTCATGAAAGTCAGAGATTGTCAAACTTTACCTTTGGCCAAGAATCAGTCCTGTGGAGAGAAGAAATTTAAATCATAGTCTGTGTCTGTACACAAATTTATTGATATTGGGATGCATGTAGAGACTTGTTTGGTGAATATCTTTTTGTGGTAACACTAAACAATAGTTTAATATGTTTTTTCTTCCAACTCAACAGTTTCCTTGAGTGCTGCTGCAAATTTTGACCTTTTTCAGCTTGTTTTTGTTTTACCACCCACAACTTTATTGTTTTGGTCTCATTGCTCCCTTCAATCTTTCCAACTGTAACAAGGATTTTTACCAGTAAAGACTCTAATTGTCATTTTGTCTTTCCCAGCACCAAATACCACATGGACAAAGATTCTTTTGTGGCATGTTTCTGATATCAAATGAATAGATGATATTAAACTGATGTTGTGTTTTGAAATTTTTCTATTGTCACTAAGTGGGAAGTAGGAGTCAGTCATAACAAGATAATAGACAGCCAAAGTATTATCGCCATACTGTATACAGTTGTTATGGTGGACACGTGAGTAAGGAGTTAGGAGACATCCATTTGTCGACTCAAATAAGATTATCCTTGTTTTCAGAAAACAGATGTGTGCTGCAGGAAGAAAGGTTGATTAAAGTGTCCCTGGTTCATCCATTCAGTAAATATTCAGGTTGTTTATTCTAAGCAGTGTGCTAACAGAGTCTAATGACCGAGGCAGTCTTCAGTCATGAACTCTTTCACATGAAACATTTCGTTTTTTGTTTTAAAGTATTGCTTATTGCAATTTGAAATATATGCTCCCTAATTTACTCTCCTAATAACATTGACAGCACAACAAGTTGCATGCAACTCTATGGACTTTGTTTATTATTTTGAAATTTCCTCCAGGATTATTAAAGTATCTATCTATCTATCTATCTATCTATCTATCTATCTATCTATCTATCTATCTATCTATCTATCTATCTATCTATCTATCTATCTATCTATCTATCTATCTATCTATCTATCTATCTATCTATCTATCTATCTATCTATCTATCTATTAGCTTAATTCCTCATTGTACTTTATGCACTGAAAGAGCAAAGGGTCTCAATTCTTGCAGCAAGCCCAATCCTTATTTGCTTGAGCTGAGGCTTAATTCCCACATTGATCAAGCAATATCTCAGAGCGATAGGGAAATTTGAAAAAGCTGTGTCATTATTAAGGCAGAGGCAGATGGTGTCTCATATTGGTCCTGATAGGAAATAGGGAAGAATGAGTCATCTGACTGTATCGACCTCTTGATGGGAGACATGAAACATGTCACGCTGCCCTTCTGTCCTTGTTCCTGTGCAAATCTGTGTGTCTTACCTGACAGAAGAGGAGAGGGTAAAATTAAAATATGCAGCAAGAGGGGAAAAATGAACCATCACCAGATGATAGAGGTCATGTTTTTGTACTGCATTTTATGTGCTGAAGACAGCATTTGAAATCCCATAAGAAAAGTTAATTTGAATACACAGATCTGAAACCCTGAATATATGTGTATTACATGTACATATCCAGCCATCCATTTTCCATTCCTGCTTCACCTGCTGTTGCAGGTAGCAGGGTGCTGCAGCCTATACCAGTTGACTGGGAGGGCGAGGCAGGGTACACTCCGGGCACAACGCCAGTGCACCATGGAGCCACATATAGAGAAACAAGCACATGAACACACGCTCACACTTACGTGCAATCTGAAACCTACCAATTCGCCTGAAGTACACGAACGTATGTTCCTGAAAAATATGAATTGATTGATGATAGATAATTGATTAATTATCTTTTTATTGTAAGCAGTGCCCATATCTGAGCTTGGGTTGCTACACACCTTGTTCCACGATCCCCTCATATCTACTACCTCCAATGCTTTTTGTGTAGCAGCCATGTGTCACTTGACTACAAACATGTTATCAAAGTTGTGCTGAAGTAATGACATGGCTTCAGGGTAGTAAATACAGAGCTTTATTATGACAAATCATTGTGGTAATTCAGATGACAGGCCAGAAGAAGAAACAGTGTTTAACATTTTAAATGCTTATTCACTGCACTGAAACAAGTTATAAAGTGAGATAGGAGGTTTTTTCTAATGGAGAGGGTGTTTTGGATTCTTCTTCCATGTTCACAGATATTAGGGATGACCTCCCTTTGCTCGTATTGTATCAGGATTTCATATTGACTTTCTGAAGCTTAATGTAAGAAGTGAAGCGGTTCTGCTTGGATACTGATGACCCGTCCTGGGAGAGTGAGGGTTAGTATTTGATTGATGTTCAAGAGGCACAATGCAATGAGGATACCAGAGGGAGTATGAACAAGAAAGAGACTCTTCTTCACTGGTTTTAGCGGTTTTACACACGCCATATGACGTGTGTAAGAGCAGGTCTGGCACAGCAGCTCATAGCAGCAATCCACTGCCACCATCTGGCCTCATACTCATCAAAATGTCAGGTGGGTTTGGTCCTCTGCTCTTCACCTTCCTGTTGCTCTCCT
This sequence comes from Antennarius striatus, assembly GCF_040054535.1. NCBI lineage: Eukaryota > Metazoa > Chordata > Actinopteri > Lophiiformes > Antennariidae > Antennarius > Antennarius striatus. The sequence goes on from NC_090793.1 coordinate 12,870,885, forward strand.
TTGGCATGTCCATCTTTGCATGACGGGTGACAGCCATTAGAAAAGATGTGTCTTTTTTCTCTGAGTGATACACGCTGGCCAACTCCTACGGGGCAGCACTAACCTTTGCTGTCATTTCTCTTGGCAGCTATGCTGTCACTATCATCTTCTTCATCTTCTTCTCTCACACGCACACATCACCCTTTAAATATGCCTTTATTTCTGTTTCTTAACCTCTTCCACTTATTTGAATGCTGTCATGTTGATGTATTTGGAGTAATGTTAGTCAGTCTCCTTCATCTCTTACATGACTGCTGCTCTCAGTGTTGCTCACTGTACTATGTTTGGCATTTCTCTTGTCCAGAACAGCAGTCAGTCAATCAATCAATCAATCAATCAATCAATCAATCAATCAATCAATCAATCAATCAATCAATCAATCAATCAATCAATCAATCAATCAATCAATCAAACTGTATTTCTTTGCACATCAATCAAAGTGCCTTCCTGGTCAAAAGAGATTAACAAGGATATAGAGAAAATGCACAATTTAGAAACTAAAACAATTAAAAATATCTGTTTACCATTTCTCTTGCCAGTCGCCGTTCCACGGACAAAACCAAATATTTTGGTTCTACTTAGAATAAAACCTAAAACAGCAAAACCAGATGGTCAGAAGAACTGGATTGGTTCATAAATCTCAGGCATTCCTGGAATATGGTCTGGTTCAAGACCATTAATAACTAAGGAATTTAAAAATCAATGGGAAAATGGAGACAGTTTTGTATGGTGTGCTCTGCTCTTCTCCAATAGATATTAGTAGTTTGCTTGTTACAGAAGAGTGTATAGTGTTGCTTTGAGAAACAAGGGATCTCAATTTGTAGATCTTCAAGTGACTTATCTTACCAGCTGCAAAATATACTGTATGTGTGTGTGTGTGTGTGTGTGTGTGTGTGTGTGTGTGTGTGTGTGTGTGTGTGTGTGTGTGTGTGTGTGTGTGTGTGTGTGTGTGTGTGTGTGTGTGTTTGTGGACACACACATCTTCTTCGATTTCTTTTCGGCTTTTCCCTTCAGGGGTCGCCACAGCGAATCCCTCTGATGTACTCATTCCTGATCCTATCCTTCCTGGTCGCTCCCAAAGAGAACCTCAGCATCTTCATCTCTGCTACCTCCAGCTCTGTCTCCTGTCTTTTCCTCAGTGACACTGTCTCTAGACCAAACAACATCGCTGGTCTCACCACAGTTTTGTACACCTTTCCTTTCATTTTAGCTGAAACTCTTCTATCACACATCACACCTGACACTTTTCTCCACCCGTTCCATCCTGCCTGTACACGCTTCTTCACCTCTTTTCCACACTCTCCATTGCTCTGGGCTGTTGACGCTAAGTACTTAAAATCCTCCACTTTCTTGATCTCTTCTCCCTGTAACCTCACTCTTCCACTTGGGTCCCTCTCATTCACACACATGTACTCTGTCTTACTATGGACACACACATATACATATACATACATATATACATATATGTACTGTATATGTACTGTACATATACACTGCTCACAAAATTTTTTAACTGGGCCTGGCATGAAATCAATTAAACCTGTCTGGTAATTTTCTGGTTGGTTAAGCAGCTGAGGGATTCACTTTCAGCTGTGTTGGTGTTGATGGTATTAACAACAGGTGCACTACAGTGGCACAAATTAGAAAACCTGCAAAACAGGACTGGTTTTACATGTGGAGGTCATCTCAAGTTTCTCCCTCTTGATCTTTTTTGGCTGGTTTTTCACTCGTGGTGGTTTTGTCGTGAGTAATTATCTCTACTGACAGTATGAGGCGATTCCTTAACCCTACAGGAGTTGCACAGGTTGTCCAACTTCTTCAGGATGGCACATCCACACGTGCTGCTCAAGAAGGTTTAATATGTCTCCCAGCACAATCTCTAGAACATGGAGGTGATTTCAGGAGACTGTTGGTTATTCTCGGAGAGTTGGACAAGGCCGTAGAAGTCCTCAACCCATCAGCAGGACCGATACCTGCTCCTTTGTGCAAGGCGGAACAGGCTGAGCGCTGCTCGCGCCCTACAGAACGACCTCCAGAGGGCCACTGGTGTGAATGTCTCTACCCAAACAAACAGGAACAGACTTCATGAAAGTGGCCTGAGGGCCTGATGTCCTGTAGTGGGCCCTGTGCTCACTGCCCAGCACCGTGAAGCTCGACTGGCATTTGCTCAAGAACACCAGAATTGGCAAGTCTGCCACTGGCTCCCTGTACTTTTTACAGACGAGAACAGATTCACCCTGAGCACCTGTGATAGACATGAAAGAGTCTGGAGAAGACTAGGGGAGCGTTATGCTGCCTTCAACATGACAGGTTTAGTGGTGGGTCAGTGATGGTCTGGGGAGGCATATCCATGGAGGGATGCACAGACCTCTACTGCCTAGGAAATGGTGCTCTAACTGCCATAAGGTATCGAGAGGAAATCCTTGAACACATTGTCAGACCTTACACTGGTGCAGGAGGTCCTGGTTTCCTCCTAATGCACGGCAATGCCCGGCCTCATGTGGCAAGAGTATGCAGGCAGTACCTGGAGTATGAAGGAATTGAAACAATTTAATGGCCTTCACGATCCCCTGACTTAAACCCAATGGAAAATCTGTGGGACATTATGTTTAAGTCCATTAGGTGCCGCCAGGTTGCTCCTCAGACTGTACAACAGCTCAGGGATGCCCTCATACAGATCTGGGAGGAAATTCCACAAAACACCATCTGTCGTCTCATTAGGAGCATGCCACGACATTGTCAAGCATGTCAAGCTCGTGGGGGCCACAGAAGATACTGAAAAGAATTTTCAGTTGCAAAAATTAAGTTTTTTAAAAAAAGGACCGGCCTGCCACATCTTCATTTCACTCTGATTTGAGGGTGTCTACACAAATAAGCCTTCTGTTGGCCGAAAAACTATTCCATTAAAGGACTTGGCATTCTTTTGTTCTTAAGACATTGCCCTGTTGTTATTTATATATGTGACCAGGCTATGTGTGGCCAGCCGGACAACACCGAGACACACACACAGTCTGAGGGCTCCCCAAATGTGGGTTCTATTTCCCGACTGTTCTCCCCCCCCAACTCAGGTAGAGGACAGCATTAAATTTGGTCGAATTGGCAGTTTATTAAAACATAAACAATAAAATTTCCATTTACCTCCCCGAAACGATTTGGAGGATAATAAAGGAAAAATAAAAGATAACAAATAAAACTTTGATTAAAACTAAAACTTAACCTTCACAAGACAACACCAGACAAGACAAGACAACAGTAGTGGCAATTTCTATAAAATAAAATACACACTACTGAGCATCATTCTAAAATTACATGTGCAATACAACATCACAGAAACATCTTACATACACAATACATTGTAGTTATTACACATACCTTAATATCCTAAACAGGGTTTCACTTCTAGAAATGACGACGAACACTTGAAAAGCACGTCAAGCGGTGTGCTCTCCCCTCTGCATAAACGGACTCAGTCAGCAACATCACCAAAATAATTCTTTCATATAATGCCCAAACTGAAATAACAACCTTAAGATTACTTACGCCAAGAAATTAATCATATCCTCCACAACGTCAGATGCGTAACTTTCGCGCCACTAACATCCCACGTGAACAGACGTCAGCCCAGGTAAACGTCCCGTGGACGCAACTAAAAGTGCGACTCCTACTGGCCAACCAACAACGTAACACCAGGCAGCATGAAGAAATGTGTAACCGCTTTATTATAAATGCATTGTCTATTTGACCTGGCTACATATAGATATCCAACTTCATATTGAGATCTGATGTATCTAATGTGTTTCTTTTGTTATTCCTTTAATTTTTGTGAGCAGTGTATATACGTACACAAAGTATGCGTCGATTCTCAAACATATACACAGAAAAATATTGATCAAGTTGAAGTCATTTCTCTCGTCTGTCTACTACAAATATTGGACCGTTAGATCACTATAAAAAATTAAAAACACATAATAACATGTTACTATTAAATAAGAATAAAAAACATCCATCCATCCATCCCTCCATGTCCTTCACCACTTTATCCGATGTCGCGGGTCATGGGGAGGAGGAGCTTATCCCAGCCGACCTTGTGCGTGAGGCAGGGGACACCCCGGGCACCACACCAGTGCACCGTGGAGACAAACACGCACACACACATTCATACCTACAGTAAATTTGGGGCTGGCCAATTAACCTGAAGCGCATATTTTTGGAGATGGGAGGAAGCTGGAGAACCCGGACAAAACCCACGCAGACACGGTGAGAACATGCAACCTCTGTACAGAGCGGGACTTGAACCCAGAACCGCCTTGCTGTGCGGCGACAGCACTACCCACTGCACCACCATGCCGCCTGAATAAAAATATATGATATCATATTAAATACGTAAGAAGAACATCCTGATGGATTTTGTAATAAAATAAATAGATATTAAATGAATGGATAAAGTGGGATATAAAGTATTGGTAACGTAATGGGTAAGAAAATAAAGTACAGGTAATCATATACAAACTTTATGGCGTATTAAGGTGTAATATAGCTTTAATATTTTGAATTTATTTTTTTCATCATGAATTTGATTATCCATTTGCATTAGTACCCAAAATGGTTGTACTTGAGCTTTCAAAAGGCACATAGAGGACTGCTCCTTTTAAAAGGACCATAGACGAATAATTTCTTCCCAGACCTTTGCAGCCAAATAAACGTGAAGTACAGTTCATTGGAAGGATATTGTGTATTTATTTACACACTATTGTCGTCATTGTTTTGTTGCAGCAGGCCCTCTTTCAGGGAACTAATATGAGCACCCCTAAATAAATGCAAGTAAAAATCTATGTTGGCAAACAAAACAACATTACCAGTCATTGACAGATAGACCAAGAAATACATTTTTACACTACTGGTCATTGTCTTTATTTTGCCAGGATCCATGTCTATCAACTAAAGTGAACACAAACTGGTAATTGAATTGTCCATTGTCACCCAGGGCTTCAGCTTCATTCTGAAGCTCCCTCGTCTCCGGACTGCCAGAAAGTCATTACAGCAAATTATTTATTCTGGCCTCATGCCACTTCCGTCTCACTTCTCCCTCATACTTTTTGTGATCTTTGCCAAGCTCTCATAAAACAGGAAACATGCTGCTCTGAATATGATTGAAGACCATAATGTTATGAATTCGATATACATAGCCTGTCATGTGTTTGTGTTGGTGTGCGCATGGTTGGCTGCAGCATCTAATTTAGCTTTGATGAGCCTCCTGTTCCCAGGTGGTGGTAGAATGAAGGGATCATCATCTTTTATTAAGAGCGCATGGCCGAGTGTGCTCTTTATTTAGTCACAAATGTTCAGACAAGATCAAATGAATCTTCTGCTCTCATTCGTGAGCTTCCCTTATATCCCTTGACCATTACTTATTTAAAGTTTTTTTTATACCTATAGGTTTTATATGCTTGCATAGACAATAGTTTCTAAAGATAGATAAAACAGATTTAACCCACCAAATTTCTTATTGGTTGGAACCACTTGTTTCACATAGATGAAGTGTCACATCTATAACCCATAAGGGCTTGGCTTGGCTTTTTCCATCCTCTATTTTTTTGCCATTAATTTGATAACCCTTTATTAACGCTAGTATATAACCACTTCCCAGCTAATTGTATGGTAAAAAATAAAACAGGCAAACATAATTAACTCTGAACATCGGCACATGCCTCCACCACACACAGCAAGTCTGAATATCAGTCCATAAACATTAAACAGGCTATGTGCGGCTTTGTTTGATGAAGGTGAGCACATAAACTACTCCAACATCAAAAAACTTCTTTCATGTATGTTGGACCTCCACTCATTCAATTTGTGCTGTAATTTCTCCTTTTCCTAATTGAAATTGAAGGCTTCGTGTAACATGTGACATAAATGAGCTTTGAGTCCCTGAAGGAGTACTGTAATTCTATATTTTATTGGTCTAGTTGGTCTGTTTTATATTGCTATGCTCGCTGATTGAATGCAAGTGATTTTCCTCCAGGGTCTGTGAGTCTGTAGATTAATTTCATTTAGGATTTTCACAACACTTCAAACATTAGCACCAAAGGTAAAACCAATTCTTTTTCATTTTGTTTTGTTTTTTCTTATACTGTCAAAAACGCTGTCCACATTCTTTAGAGCATCTCTATTAGCACAACTTTGTGCTTACTGTGAAAATATATGGAAAATCCCAAACATTGGCAGCTGTAATTTTTCACAGTTGTTCAGCCATGATCGGGCAATTGCTGTTGTGCAGAGGCTTTGCACAGAAACCATGCACACACAATTGTACACATTCAACTCAATCTCCACTAAGTGTGATAAGGTGAAATCTGTCTGCTTCTCCTGTGGCCTCGCTTTCCCTGCACTGACCACATAATAGGATGACTGGCCCCACCACCGTCTATCTGCAGGAGACAGATAAATCCTGTCACACACATAGACACTCCATATTTTTGCACAAGCATAGACACATGTGAACCTGCTGTGTGGTGACAATCATTCCGGCCAGATCATTGACTAGGCTTCCATCCATTTCCATGGCAGGTGTACTGTGAATGTCTGTCTATGTACCGTGACTCAAAATGGGGGACATTTCTGTATTGGTTTTCATCACATGCTCACACAAACTCACAGAGGTGCAGCAATGGATTTATCTGGTGATACTCAAATTTGGCTGATAGGGTTAACTGTATTACAGAGGAAAGGGAGATACTGACACTGACCAGATTGCTGCAGAGACACCAGGGAAACTCTGCCAAGGACAGAATGAATAAAAAGAGAGGACCAGAGGAAATAAATGTAAGTGATGATATGAGAAATGCAGGGGGGAGGGCCGGTGGACGGCAATTTACCTCATACCTTGGAGGCTGATGAGAAGTCTGGTGTCAAAAGAAGAGATGAAGGTGAAAGGTGCATAGGTGAAGAATGTAATTCAAAGCACAGCAGTGTGTGTTTTCTTGGTTTTTTTATTATTTATTTTTGCATCTCCAAAAAGGTATTGAGTGTGAAGAGCGAACTGAAGGGGATGTGATGATCCTTAGTGTGAAAAGAGTGGATAAACTGCTGCCCCGAGTGGAGGAGTGTGAGTTTTGTTCATGTACGAGGAAAGAATGGAGAGGGGGATTGAGAGACAGATTGGAGTAGCATCTGCGGGGATGCAGACACTTTACCATTGTGATGTGATGAAAAGGGAGCGACAAGTCAAAGCTCTTGATTTGCAGGTCAGTCTATGATCCTTCCTTCACCTTTGGTCAGAAGCTTTGGCTTTGACTAATGGGAAAAGCTTGAAGACATTTCTTAAAGAATCTTTTGGATGGGAGAAGAAATGTCTTCAAGCTTTTCTTGCAAGTCTTCACTGCCCTCCTGAATGACAGAGCCCCTCTATTTAGAAGGTTAAGCCAAGGCTGTACATGGAGGAAACTCTTTTCATCAACCTGTCTCAGTGAGCATTTCAATCAATCAAACTTAGTTTATAAAGCGCTTTTCATACAAAGTGTGTCGCCCAAAGTGCTTTACATAAAAACAATATAAAAACAGTGTACACAGGAAAAATCGCCCCCTCATCCCCAACACACACACAAGGTAGACTAAAATGTTAAAAGTATTACTTTAAATTTAAAAAAACAAACAAACAATAAAATGATAAATACATTTTCAGTTATAAGCCAAGTTAAAAAGGTGGGTCTTGAGTTTGCTTTTAAAATTGTCCACAGACTATGTTTTCCTCAGGTCCTCAGGTAAAAATTTGTGATGTACTTTTGGCTGCCTCACCTAAACCTTGAGAAAACAAGATCAAGGTCAAATTTTAACTTTTGTACAACTGGAACTGGATAAGAACTAGATAAGATAGAAAGACAAGGGAGATAAGATAGAAAGACAAGGGAGAAGGCCAAAAAAGCTATAACTTTGATCTATGAAAGTAGGTCAGACCACAAGCTTTGATCTTTGACCTACGCAAGTGGGTCAGGGTAAAATTTTGAATTCAGGGGTTTCGCGGGATGTTGCAGTCTCTGACTGCGTTGGTTCTTGTCTTTGATTGTGACAGATCTCATGTTGTCACCAGTACCAACCTCACATCCGTCTACCCGGATGGCCGGACCGTAACGTGTGTTCGTCCGCTTAATCAAACACAGCGGTTTGTTTTCTTGTGACAGCGAAGAAGTAAAAGAAAATAAACGGAGTCCGATATTATTGTTTTATCATGGAATTTCCACGGGTTCCCACTAGTAATTATATAATATGTTTATTGCCTACAGCAAATGTCAGCAACAACTAAAAGAGTAAGTAGCGACAAAATTTTAAATACCGGCAGATACCTTAGAATAATATAATATATAGTTCAGGTTATTGCCATGGAAACAGATACGAACGTTCCAAGGCAGGGTCATCTTACATGACAAGTAGAACAGGGGGATCTCTTTGTACTTTGTGACAGAGCAGTGTCACCATTTGAGTTGGTTCTAAAGTGGTTCTTTTCCAAACTTCTTTTTTAAGTTGTATTAATACCAAAGCAGAAAAGGCAGATCACACATTGGATGTAAATTCCTCAGAAAAACCAAATGGATGATAGTGTCATTTTGTATCTGCTGAATAAATAAATGGTCAGCCACTCTCACCAAATCAGGTTAATTGTTTTGTTTATAACTTGTTGCCCTAACCCCAAGAAAGAAAGAAAGGGTCAACACAATTCACTTGGGTGAGGTCTGTCTCTGGATTACATTATTTACTCATTTTGATTTTTTCTTCAGATAAGCTCAGAGTGGCAGAAGTCTCACTGAAGGAAACCATATTTGTTATACACACACATACGTGTCACACCTAATAGTAAACATGCATAAATAGCTAATTTATACAGAGAACAATCAAAAATCAATTGCGCAGAAATGTCCTTGAAAGTTAGAAGATCCGTGTGAAATTCTGAAGCCAAAAATCTGCCTCTGCTAAATTGGAATACCCTTTCTGCACATCACCCTGTCAACATGCTATTTGTTGATTTGTCAAATATTCACACATGAATGATTTTAATGTCCCCTGTGGACCTCTGTAGGCAAATTGTGGCTGAGCAGTTCTTTCTAATGTGTTGTGGGCGAGAAGATAGACACAGATTTTAGTAAGGATACAACAGCCCCGGAGCATAGGAAAATAGGAAAATGCAAAATACAGTCAGCAGTATCGGAAAACACTGTGTCAACAGAAAACGGCGTATTAACAGCACAGTAAAATTGAAAAAACTGAACAATGGAGTGGTCAGACTGTTTATATTTTTACACCACAGAAAACTGCACATTTTCTGTATGGCATCTAACCACTAAAAAAATGTAAAAGAAAAAAAAGAAAAAGAAAAGACTTGAATTGTATACTAAATACTGCTAAATATTGCATATTTTGAATAAATACTGTGTACTGTAAATCAACATTCAAATTGTTAAATACAGAAACATAAGTAAACACAGCGACACACTTGGGTGCCTGTACAACACTGGAGCTATCGATCAATCCCACTGCCTCTGTACAGCCACATTATTAAAATGATTTCTTCACCACAATGCAAGTGATGTGAGCTCACTTGTGGCAGGAAGAGATTAAAAAAGATATAGAGCAGCATAAAACTTAAATTTATCGAAAACACTGATTATTTTTTTCCGTGGAGACTATATCTGAAAATATTATGTGTTATGAAAAATGTATTTTGTTGTGAAATTTTTGATGGTCTTATGTCCAGTATTTCAAGATGGTACTATTGCATCTGTGAATTTGTTTTAGTTGATTAGCAAGATAAGACAGAGTCTATCCAAAGCTGTTTAAATCAATCTACTGGACCTTAAGAAAGTTTCTTGAAGACATTTCACCTCTTATCCAAGAGGTTTCTTCGATTGTCATTTGCATTTTAAAACAATGTTGTGTCATAAAACAATGTTGTGTTCATGCTCTTCATGCACAAAGATCAGAAAATTAAAAAAAAAATACACAATGTTGTAGTTTGCATGCCAAGTGTCATGACTGCAGAGCTAGTGGTTGGGATTATATTTCAAATCAGCTCTGACACATCAAATCAGATGAAAACATATTAGCCATGCACAACTTGTCCTAACAGTTTTCAGAATGGTTGCATTTTGCCAGTTTGAGTGATTTTGTTGGTGATGTTATTAAGAGATTACAACTTGGAAAATTTGAGTTTCAAGCCTTCAAACCACCATTGTCATTTAAACCAATGACCAACTTTGACAAAGATTGGCCATTTTTTTTAATGATTCTGGAGTTATGATCGCAGGAGTTTTGATTATTGACGATTCCATTTAAACTCATCTGGTTTATTTGTAAGGCATATCATCTATGGTTCCAAATATTGTTATGTTTTATATAGTAAACTGCCTGTGTTTGTAAAGATTTATATTTTTATGTGAAATTTTAGCTGATCTTCCTCTACTGGGTCTCTAGGATAACATTGATCACATTTGTTCCTCATAACCTAATTTATAGTTACCCCAACCTTTTGAACTGGCTGTTAGTACAATAACAAAAGGGAAGGAAAAAAATCCTGTAGCTGATATTTTTAGCCCGAGTGCATTTGTGACAATAGACATTTTTTGTTACCTACAGAGAGGATTATGCTTTCAAATCTCAGGTATTAGTGGGTTTACCAGGGAGATTACACCTCACTTCTTGAGTCACAATGGTCCAAATGGATAATGCACTAGTATGGAAGCAAGCATACCTCAAAAAAAAAAACAAGCTTGATCCTCAACAAAGGATTTATCATCTCTGTGCAGTGAAAAAGTGGAAGTTTTCTTCAAACAGTCTAGAAATATGTGACTGCAGCAAATTTAAAACAGTGGCGTATTGGTTTTTTATGTATTGTAGATAGTGAGACATAAGGAAAACAAGAGGAATGAAGCTTTGCATTGAAAACCAGTCTCATTTACATAAACAAATATAATCCTGTCACATGCAGTCCCTCGTATTTTTTACATCAGGCCAAAACACAACAGGACGACTCTTGTCAAATTTACATAAAATTGTACATTACAGGACCATAGCTGAAAAATCGAATTTTCCATTGTAAATACAGAATCTTTTTTAGCCTGTTATACTGAAATGTTATTCTGTATCAAGAAAAGTAAACAATAATCCCTGCTTGTGTTACCCGATCCTTAGGTAATTTTTGCCTTTAACATGTAAATTATGTGTATGATCAAAATAGTTGAGCTGTAGCCTTTCCACATTATCAACCAAAGAGAATTTTAGTTGATACCACTGTGTTGTTAGCATGATTACAGTTGCACTTGCTCAGGGACACAAGTCAATTTGTTCAAAAGTTGTACAATAAGTAAAAGCGAATGCTTCCTAATGACATGAAGAATCATTGAACCAGGTGTTTTAAGCAAAGGGGTTTAAATTTTTAGCTCTTTCTTTGTGTATCGTAACCCCCCCCCCCCCCACCAACTTCCTGGGTTTCTCAGATGCAATTGTCAAGAAAAGCAGAACAAATCCATGGAACGTTTGAAGTGCCTGCCTGTGAGTGATAGGTTATAGGCACCTTAACTTCCCCTGCAGCTTGACACGGAATTAGATTTTACTATGCCAAACTGTTGCACAATGCCTTTGCCTAAAAAAACAAGAATCAATGCTGTCAGACACTGCAACATCCTACGACACCCCTGAATTCAAAATAGGTCAAAGAGAAAAGCTAGTGCTCTGACCCACTTTCACAGATCAAAGCAGTAGCTTTGACCTACGGCCTTACTCACACTGGCATTCTCCCTTGTCATTCTATCTTATCCAGTTCCTGAGTGAACAAAAGTTAAAATTTGACCTTGACCTAGTTTTCTCAAGGTTAAGGTCAACATATCATTTTCATCCCCTTTGCCGCCCAAGTGATGTGCTTTTTGTTTCATCTTTCTACCTGCAACGGTTGCGAAGATACTTGGTGGACTAACGGACAGACGAACGAACAGACTAACGGACGAACACACAAACGCTGACAATTACAATACATCACCGCTTTGAAGCGGGATGTAATTACAGTTTGTACATTATTGAATTTAACTGCAGTATAACTATCATACACCACTGAGCTGCTAGGAAATAATGTATTCATTTTGCCAAATAGAGAGGTACCTATACCCATCCTGAGCTCAAATTACATTGGCTCATGCTGTATTTAGAGATACATACAAGCTCACACTATGGGTAATGAATAATGATGCCTGATTACTTGAGTAAAGAAATTACTTCTGTACTCAGGACTAATTTATGGCTGCAATAGTCAATTGTTTTAGTTAATGATTATTTTGACGATTACTCTGATAGTTATCAACAAATATTGCTGTGCATTTAAGTGTCATGTTACACATTTTTGTTAGATCTAAATAAATACTGTGCTTGAAGGTGAAGACTATCTAGCCATTTAATGTTGCCATAATTAACTTGTGTTCTTTAGTAGCCTTAATCTCAACAAGAAAACACATCTTTTTATGTGTAATGCTACTGCTAAGGTAATTTTGCCTTTTGTCTGGTCTGCTTTCTGAGTTGCATAGTATGCTTGATGTTTTTAACAGATTTTTACAGCATTAATGTAGTGTTATAGTGGTTTGCTTGTTCTATTTGTTGATTAAGACACTAAGAAGAGGTGGGAAGACCACGTTGTATTTTGATATAGGGCTGAGGAAAGAGGTGTATGTAGACTTTCCTAATTTTATGAAATTGCCTACCCACTTCGCATCCTGTACCCAGCCTGATGAATCACAAGAAGCTGAGTGTAGAATGGGGTACTTGCCATAATAGGAAGCTTCATATTTTAGAAGTCTTCTCCTCAATCATACCGAGATGGAATTTGTCTTGATAGGCAGAGAAAAGGGTCCCTGTTCAAGAGTCTTCAGTATTCAGCAGAGGCTCTTCAACATGGTGTGGGTGCAGTGAGTGCACAAACTGTGGTTGTTGATAGCAGTTTGGGCATTTTTCAGCCTGAGACATGCAGATAAATTTGTTACCTCAGGTATCTGTCTGGATACCTGAGCATAACCATTAGCATACCCATGTTGTGGGTATGCTAATGAAAAAATATAATCAGAGGATCACACATTAACATGTGACCTTGCAGGAGCTCAGAAACCTTTAAGTATTTCTAAAAGTATACATACTATAGTAACAGACGAGAATGAGGTAAAAACTGGTGAGGGCAGTTGGACTGGTATCACCAGCTGCCAATGTCTGGTGATGGACATGTTATATTGGGTTTGAGGACCGTGTTCACAGTCTAAGATGACAGAGAAAGTAGATGTGAGTTGTGTTAAGGACTGCCGATGCTGCATTAATTGCTTGGGGTTTGGGTTCCTGATGCTAACGTCATGACTGCCAACCAGTCATGTCTGGACTAAAGCACTAAGTAAGTGCTTCTAAGGATTTGAGCAAAGGCTGTATCCCATGGTGCGATTAATGCTTATAAGGAGAATCAGGCAGATGCATGAGATACAAGTTCATATAAGTGTATCTGTTAGCAGAAAACTTCTGTCCCCATGCAAAAAAGTAAGAGAATTATGATATCTGCTCTTATTTTATTTAACATGTTACTGATCCATACATTCTTCTTTCTGATATAAACAACTGACAACTAAGTAAAAGATGACATCAAATTATCAGCCTTACTTACAAAATATGCATCTTTACTCTGTTTCTTTGTAGTTGGGTGAGGACACATTCAACCGAGCCAAGCTTTTGAATGTTGGCTACACAGAGACTTTAAAGGATGCAGAATATGACTGCTTCATCTTTAGTGACGTGGACCTGATTCCAATGGATGACCGTAACCTCTACCGCTGCTACGATCAACCAAGACACTTTGCCATCGCCATGGACAAGTTTGGATTCAGGTAAGGTCATGGATATGAATATTCAGTCAATGTAAAGTGTGTCAATACAATAAAAGTTATGGTCAAGCATATGCCTTTAGTGAAATGTCAGTATATGCATGAAATTGCATTTGCGTCTTACAGTACTAAAGAAAAACATGACCTACAGCCAATGTTCTAAACAACATCTTGTAATTCTCCTTAAGTCTTCTCTAAAGTCATAATTAGATAAAAATGTTATCCACTCGACACTGGTTAGTTTTCATTCGGTCATTTTGTTGCCCTGAAAGAAGACATAGAACAAGGCTAAACTAAAACTCTTGGCTTCACCTTGTGGAAAAAATGTGTTTTTAATACTGTACCAACCAAAATGGAGCACATTAATATTCTCTGGTTTAAAAAAGTCCCATCTGTCCAGTTCTCAAGCCTATTAAAATACTCTGGTCAAATCAGCTTTAAAGTCAGCACTGAGTAGCTGATTCCCATATTAGCTGTGGCCTTTTGCATTGACACCCCACCTGCCCATAATTCTGTAAAAGCATTGGAAGTATTGATGAATGATCTAAACAAGACATTTGAATGTGACCTAACCATTCTATCAGTCTACAAGATTTATCCTACTGAAGCTGTTGGGTATTGTATGACCAATACACTAAAGCTGTCTTGAAAGAAATAATATATTCATGAGGTGAGCTGGCTTGTGGTTGACATTTATATTTAGCTTTACTAATCAGTGATGACTTTTAATGGTTTCAGTTTTGTCCCATGGAAAATAAAAGAACAAGAAATTAAAGCTTGGTGGTTTGAGTGAGTGGAAGGTCACAGAACTGATAAGGTTAATTGCTGATGCAAAAATCAGATCATTCTAGAAAATTGGCTCTCAAGGTCAGAGCCGTCTGAGTCAGTCTACAAACTTTTTAGTCAATCCTTTCCAGTTGCATTTTTCAGAAAGCTTTCACATTAATAAAGTATAAAAAATATAACTAATGAAATGGTATTTGATTTACATGTCATGATGCTAATGTGGGACAGAGAATATTTTGTATTTTAGCAAGGCAATCTTATCTATTCTGAAATTTAAAAGCAGTGGAGGTTTTTTTTAAAAAAATATGTGAACTTTGGCAGTAAAAACAGGACATATGGAGTTTTATTCCTTTATCTGAAAGCACTGCAAATAGAAAGGGTCATCCTGAGGTCCAATTCTCCTTTCAAAACACTTAACAAATCACAGTCTCTTAAAGACTAGCACATTATATTCAGTAATGTGCTCCTATGTTCTTTGTTCTCATTTTATTCTGCAGACACTTGAATATTAAAGTACCTCTGTGTGTAGGCATGGTATTTGATGTTACCATATTTGAAATATTGTACATCCTTTTGTAGGTCTGTAAGAAGTGGGTCTATGCTAATCAACGTCCTAGTTTTTGCACCATTGGCAAATTTTTTAAGTGACTGCAATTAATCATTAATCTGATAAAATTATTTGAAGCAATATGAGTGCAGGTATAAGGTGATCATTTCCCAGTAAGAATGTGGAGAAGAGTGCAAACCATGTAAAAAATAAAGAAATTTCACTTCATTTCAGTGCTTCTGAGAACTGCTACTTTTAGCATTCATTACTTTATGGCCAGCTATTAATATTTAAGTAAAGAAACTTTTTAAATACTCATAACTATAATAATAAGTTCAATCAGAACTACATGGATGTGGTTTCAACAGACTGACATTGGTGTATAAAATTCAAATATTATGTTATGTTATGTTATGTTATGTTAAATTAGATTAGTCAATTTTACATTTTTAATGCCAAGGTTTCCTGACCATCAACAAAAAAGCATTCATAATGATATTTAAATAAAAATATATTTATCTAATATTGGCCAATGTTAATTGGTTATAACAGATCCTTGGACAGGTCATGCTAAGGTCAAACATTTGATGGGGAGTGAAGAACAAAACCTTGAGTCCCATTAACCCGATGGATACCAGGGTGGTTGTGAAGCTTAAAGTACAGGAAGCGAGGTAGTAGAGGTTTGATCATACTGTGAAACTGACTTGTTGGTGATGCTTTAGGAGATTGAAGCATGTCATTCACACACAGAAGAGCAACTCAAGTTGACAGTCTGAGTTAGTTCACAGGCTTTATTTGTTAATTTCATTTACCTGTTATCAATCCGTGAATGTTGCTCAACAGATGTCGTCCACGCCATGACAGAAAAACTGGTTTGTCATGGATCTGAAGTGCTAAATATGTTTTGAATCAATGATGGTGGACTTCTATTAACAACAATGAGACCCTTTGCTTGTTGGGTTTGTGAAATTTTAATTTGGGAGAATCCTGGCAGTGTCATATACTGTGAAACAGTGAAGCAGTCAGACAAGAAGTGTCTCTGATTTATAGAGTATTGTATTTGTAAATATTTCATGAGGACTGGTTTTACATATTGCATTCCACAGCATTTTCATGAACTTGAGAAAGTGCGCCCAAACATTTCAACGTGTTGTCAGTCTTGACTTGAGAGGCCAGAGGGGAAACACATACCTAGTTGTACACAGTTGTTACCATGTGATTTAGATCTGGGCTCAT
This sequence comes from Antennarius striatus, assembly GCF_040054535.1. NCBI lineage: Eukaryota > Metazoa > Chordata > Actinopteri > Lophiiformes > Antennariidae > Antennarius > Antennarius striatus. Next base: position 12,887,382 of record NC_090793.1, read on the forward strand.
AGAAGGCCACTTCAGAATAGTCCATTGTTTTTCTCCAAGCCATTCTTGGGTGCTTTTGTGTGTTTGGGGTCATTATTCTGTTGGAAGACCCATGATCTGCGACTGAGACCATGTTTTCTGACACTAGGCAGCACATTTCACTCCAGAATGCCTTGATAGTCTTGAGATTTCATTGTACCTTGTGCAGATTCAAGACACCCATGCCAGATACAGGAAAGCAGCCCCAGAACATAATCAAACCTCCTCTATGTTTCACAGTAGGGACAGTGTTCTTTTCGTCAAATGCTTGATTTTTCCGTCTGTGAACATAGAGTTTGCCTTACCAAAAAGCTCCAGTTTTTTCTTATCTGTCCAAAGAACATTCTCCCAGAAGCGTTGTGGCTTGTCAACATGCATTTTCACAAATTTCAGTCTCGCTTTTTTAATATTTGCTTTCAACAGTGGTGTCCTCCTTGGTCGTCTCCCACGGAGTCCACTTTGGCTCAAACATCGACAAAGTGTGTGATCTGACACTGATGTACCTTGTCCTTGGAGTTCATCTTTAATTTCTTTGGAGTTTGTTCTGGGCTCTTTTGATACCTTTTGAACTATCTGTCTCTTCAATTTATCATCAATTTTCCTTTTGCAGCCACGTCCAGGAATGTTGGCTACAGTCCAGTGGATCTTAAACTTTTGTTGTCACAGGGACATCAAGCTGCTTAGAGATTGTCTTAAAGCCTTTATCTTTAACATGCTGGTCTATAATTTTCTTCCTAAGCTCCTGAGACAGTTCTCTCTTTTGCTGTCTGCTGTCCATGTTCAGTGCGGTACACACCATGTCACCACAGCACAGTGACTATTTGTCATCCTTTAAATAGGCAGACTGACTTATGACATTCGACACACACGTGATGCCAATTACAGGACATACCTGAGTTATTCATGTCCCTCCGGTCAATTTTTAAAAATCTTTTACAGAGGTACCATCATTTTTGTCCAGGCATGATTCAGTAGTTTGTTTTTCTAAAAAAAAAAATATGTTGAACATGGTGATGACTGATTTTGATTGTTTAATTTTCAATAACTTTTTATTGATTGTCACTTTTGTAAATTTCAAGTGTTTTCAATAACCATTGTGGATTTTTCTATCATTAACAGAGGGGTACCAACGATTTTGTCCAGGTGTGTAAAACCCCTGCATTTTCCTCACTTTAAGTTCGTGGATGCAGAATAGGGAAAATAGGGACGGCACTCGCCCAACAGCCAGTTCAGTATACGTACACAAAGGCTTTGGCTTACCTTTCCCATGTTTCATTTGGGCTGCGTTAATTTTGCTGCCAGCGATCTCTCATTGTCCGTGACGATTGTTGAGAAACAGCTTTAATTTAGTCCTGTCTGTAAACATCTGTTGTCGGCTCCACTTATTTTTGGCCCATTTGATAAGACTGTGTATTTTAAATTCTTTGCGATGTTTACGGGTGATCTCAATAGGATCAGCCTATGTAGTGTTTACACAGTGAACAACAAAGTCACTTTTCGCTGACTGAGAAAGCAACTCCACGCTCAGCGCAGAGAAATCAACAGTGATTACCAAGAGAGGCGAGACAAATAAGTGCGAAATACGTATTAACGAAGTTACTGAAAGTTAAAAAACTTACAGACAGATCGCTAGTGTGCGCACGTTCACATGGCGCATGCAAACAAAACCCACGTGAACCCGAGGGGGTAGGGAGTGTTGACAGAGGGCGCTCAGAGGGGTAAGGGATTGGAGATAAGGAGCTTAGAGCCATGCCCATTAACACAGAGCGTTTTGGGGCGGAAGTGATTTTATCAATACTCAATCAAAGATATTGAGGACCACAGATCACTTTGGGGAAAGACGTTTCTAATACAGTGTAGTTGGACATCTGGCAGCGGAATGACATGAATTTAAAAAAGTACGATATGAGACCTTTAAGACCTCACCACCTTGTTCTTGGGAGAGCTGTTTTAGAAACATAGGATCTCATTAGTTTATGCTTGTCATCTTTTAAAAGGAAGCTGTGATGTGTTTGACAAGACTATACCGAACACACACACACACACACACACGTATCACCATCTGGTTAGGCTCCAGATGTGTGTGATGACAGTCGCAGCTTGTGGCTGATGTCCGTTCTACTCCACTGGCCTTACAACTTTTGAGGGAAAAAATAAAGTACCTGTACATATGCACACGTACACACACACACACACACACACACACACACACACACACACACACACACACACACACACGCTTACTTTATGCTGCTATTGTCATAAGCAAACGCCCTTTCATTGTCCTACACTTGGCAGTCTGTTTCCCACATGGAGTTCTATTTTTCTCTTTACGTCTCTTCACTATCTTCTTTCGTTTATCATTCTCTTTTCAGCAGTAAGCTTTCTGTTCTCATATGTATTTTCTCTTCATATTTCAAGGTAACAGCATTCACATCGGATCAGTTATTAAATTTGTTCCAACAGTCAATTGCAAATGGCAAACTCATTTATTATCAAAGACATTTTTCAATTAAAGCTGCAAATGTACACTGCCTGGCCCAAATAAAAGCCACACAGTCTAATATTTTGTGGGACTGCCTGTAGCTTTGATTGCGGTGCTCATTTGCCGAGGCATTGTTTCGACAACCTCCTACAATGTCACAGCATTTATTTTTGTCTAGAATTGCATTAATATTTGGCCGAGTTCTTGTATTGACGATAGGAGTCAAACCGCTGTGCAAGGTCTTCTCCAGCACATCTCATGGACTTCGAATGGGGTTAAGCTCAGGACTGTGGGGGCCAATTGATGTGTCAAAATGATTCCTCATATTCCCTGGACCACTCTTTCACAATTAGAGTCCGATAAATTTTGGCATTGTTGTCCCGGAATATGATCATGCCATTCGGGAGAAAAAATCTATTTATGGGATTGCCTGGTCATTCAGTACATTCAGATACTCAGCTGACTTATTTTTTTTTTCTGAATAATATTGCTGACCCTAGACTTGACCAACCGAAGCAACCCCTGATCATAACATTGCAATTTGCTTATTGAAACCGGGGCAGTGTAGATTGACTTACCAGGAGTGGTTTGATATGGATGGGATCTTTGTATCCATTCACTTAATGTGTTGAGTGGATCATGTATACTGGTAGATATGGATTATGCACTTACACCAATAAATGATCAACTATAAAATAAGTCAAAGGCAAGACACTTTAGGAGTGTATCTGACAGCCTAGAGATATATTCAAAATGTAATTTCTTATTTTTGCAAGCCAGTTGAAGCTGGCAGACTTCCCACTGCATAAAGAGGTTTAACTATGTAGACAATTATAATCCATTTTGTAATAATACATTAATTTAATATGCCATGTGTCAATACTTTGTCATCAAGTGCTTCTCTTATAACTTCTCCTCCTCTCCCCATCCCTTACCTCTCCACTCCTGTAGGCTTCCCTATGCAGGATACTTTGGAGGAGTATCAGGCCTCAGTAAGAAACAGTTCCTGAAAATCAACGGCTTTCCCAACGAGTACTGGGGCTGGGGAGGGGAGGACGATGACATCTACAACAGGTAACTGTGGAAGAATGATAGTCGTTACGATGTATTGGCCCGCAAAACAAAGAATAGAGCCTACCTAATTGATTTATTATTTTCCAAAAGAGAAGTTAAGCATGTGAAAAAACCTAAATCACTTGTTAAAATTGACATTTTGCAAAGACATCACAATTAAAAAAGCAGTAATGCAGCATCTGTCAGGGTCATAATCAGTCTGTTTCAAATAAAATGATTCGCAGACCAGCAACAATAGCACATGCACACTTACACAGTCCCACGCATTCACAAGCATAGTAATTACATCTGAGTCTACTGTAGATTGTTGCAGTGAAATGTGGTAAAATGAACTCCGTCAACTGAAGGTGAAACGTAAGTTCGTCATGGAATGGGTGATTATTGTCACTGTTCAAAGATGACGAGCAAACAAATGAACTTTTTGAAGCTCTTTAGTCAGCTTTTAATGTCTTGCCCAACTTCACCAGCAATCCTGCTGTGGAAGTCAGCCGCTCAAATCCAGAGGCAGAATATGTGTCTGACAGGAACACAGAAAGATGACTCAAGAATGCGTAAATGCACTGAACCACTCACGGGGCCATTAGAGTAATTTATATTTTACTGTGATGACCGTTTGGACTGGGGAACGTTTAATTATGTGAACTCATGATTTGACTCCAAAATAAATAATTTGTCATTGGACATATGAAGCTACCTGTGCATTGCACCATAACCTCAGCAAGCATTTTCCATGAAATCCCTACATAATCACTCTGTTACTCTTACAACCTCTCAGTCAAACAAATTGATATTAGTATTGATGAAATAACCTTTTTAGGTAGCATAACGGCTCTCAGGAAAGAAAGTTGTCTGATGCCATGTAGAATTGGCTTCAAATTTAATTTTAGACACACAAGATACATTTGAAACCAAAGAATGATATTTGAGCACACCAGTGCAGGAACAGCTACACAGACTGGAACAGTAGGATGATTCTTCAAATGGCAACATCCATCTTTAATATGTGTCTATTCTACAATGCTCTAATGGATTTTGTTTGTCTGTTTTGTTTGTCTGAATCTTACCTTTCACCTCTCAGTGTAAAAGAATCATTAGAAAAAATTAAAATGAAGGAATTGGACATTGTTGTCTTTGAGACTGGGTTTTGCCATTCATCACAGCGTTCAAGAGATTACAGTTGTTTGTCGGCGTCCAGAAATATTTTGTAAAAGGGATCTATGTGTGGTTTATTCCATGATCGGCTGTGTCTCTGTGTGTGTTGTGTGTAAACATGACAGATTAAACTCTCAATGTTTTTATTGGATGATAGCTGCTGTAGATTTCCCAAGTGACTTAGTCTGCTGAAAGTTGAAATTGAACTTTTCTTATTTCATCTGCTATGAAATTTGCAGCTATGCTATGAAACTAGCGTTCAGGAACACAGTTAAAGCCATTTAGAAAAAGATAACATACTGTACGTCATTTAGACATTGGCTGCTGCAATTATAATTTACTTCAGTGCACAGTGTCCATGCTTACAAATCTTTTGTATTTAAGGTATATCTATGTCAAGAATTGAGCTTTTGACTGATTTTTCGGGTCACTTTTTTAAAATATTAGTATCCAGGTGCAGTACATCAGAAATTCTCCGTCCTCGTTGACTGACAGGTCTCTGTATTGGAATGGAGATTTTCAAACCCTGATATTCACAAACAATTCAACGGTAATTAAACAGGCTTTAATGATGCCAATTCAAGCAAATATGAACAAAAACAGGAGTGACAATGTACCTTAATTTGTCAACCAGACTGTAACTCACAGGTTCATTATTGTCGTCAGTTTATTATCTAATAAAGGCAAAAGTGTCCTAAATGTTTTGCTCCCTGCTTTCTCCCACATCCTAGAGGTATGGAATAGGATGCATACCATTCCATGATGAACTGTTTCAATCAGTGAAAACTGGTTGTTTTCTCTCAGTGTGTGACCTGTCCAAGGTGTACCCCACCTCTCAGCCAATGTCAGCAAGGATACACTGCAGCTCTCCTGACCCTGCCAAGGAAAAGCTGTCATATACAACTGATGGATGCGTAGTTGTCATTCATCACTGAGGGTGCAACATAAAGGTGCTTTGGCTTATCAGTCTAACTTGCTGGAGATGGCATTGGTCTAGATTCTTCATCTCAGAAATTGATTCACAAATTTACAAATAGCTACTTTAATTGATGAATGACTGTGGAAATTAATCAATATATTCATGGTGCCCAGAGGATGAGTTCAAACATCTTAATGACATTTGAGTTAAAAATTTGTACAAAAATGTCTTTTGCATTTTGCTGTGCCTCATTGGTTCTTTTATTGAATGTCACTCAGCAGATTGTAGCATATTAGCTAATATGGTGAATCTGGTTGGTAGAGGTACTTTACATCCACCTTTTAATTGTTAGCCTTAGATGGAGTTTACCACCCGCTTTGGGCGACATTTCCAAACAAGAATTTAGAATTTCCCACCACACAAACCAATGTATAACTTACAGTTAGAGCTGTAATTGTGCCCATGTTATATCTACACATCAGTGCAGGTTACCAGTTATTCTTTTTTAAATTCAAAGCATCAGTCTTGTGACATCTGATGCGGAAAGTTCTGACAATAAAAGTTTTAGTAGCAGACAGTGGGGAGTAAGGAATCTCCAGCTGAGTGAACTAACAGGCAAGTTGGTTCATCCCCTCAGGGGACAGCAGCATGCAAAGATGAAAGAACAGTAGTATAGATCAGAGAGTGGTTTACTTAAACTTTAAATCTTGTTTTTCTCTGTTACTAAAAATTAGATATATTCATGTGTTTGATTTTTGTAAACAGGAGATGTGTTGATCAACCTGGGGTCCAGTCGAAATGTCCTGGTATGACACTTGATGCTCCATGTGCTTGTTTATTCAAAGCTGGAAAAGTGGAGCATCATCATTATCATAGTTGTTTTTTTGTTTTTTTTTCTGGTTTGCTTATCTACTCTTCCTATCCTCTGGGCTTTCAACTATTCATGTGTTCCCTCTTTCCTCAAGGGATTTTGTCATTTCTGCTGGTTTTGATGTCACAGACTATGGCAACAGCCACTGCTGCTTGAAAGAGGTCCAGCTAGTGTAAGGCTAACCTGGGGGAATTAACTATCCCTTCTGTCAGACAGGCCCAAGCCAGTGGGAAGAGGACACATGCTACTTCCACAAATGCCAGTGCCACTTGCTTCTACCCACCCTGAAAAAGTCTGAAAAAGTTGTTGGATAATTCAAAGAGAGAAAAAGAGAGCAATTTTCTCTACATCCTGTAACCCTCTCTGAAAATGCATCAGTAGCCCTGGGCAAAGACTGTACCCATCCCTAGGGTTTCCATGGCAGGCCAGCCTCCAACACACACACACACGCACGCACGCACGCACACACACACACACGTCTGTCAGTACACTCTCTCTCTCTTTAATCCTTGACCTTTCCCCTTCCTCCCGCTGACGCTCCAAGCGGTGCCTTTCAGCAGAGCCACCATGATGTTTGCATGCAGCCACCGCAGCCCAAGCACCTTGCATGTTTCTCTGAAACCAGGATGGTGGCATAATTTTGGGCTTAGCACTTTGAAAATGTCAAGGATTTGATAAGTTCAATCACGCCCAAGATTGTGGGAGCGACCACAAGTCGAAGCTGCAGAACGTTCATTTACACGTTACCTTTTATTTATTGTTGTTGCTGATGCTCTTGTTTACAGTGATTAATCCTTTAGTCCATCTTTGCCTTTTATTTCATGAAACACATTCAAATATCAACATGGTTGATATTCAAGTATGTATGCAGATATTATGATATTATTGTGTTGTAACCTTGAAAATGAGGGCTGGATAACTGGAGTAGAGAGCAGGCATATCCTCATTTTACTGTTATTACTATTATTAGAAAAATGATAACTAGATCAAAAGACAGACTTATTTTATTAGAGCATATCTTGTGCTGATATTTTATGAAGGCTTCCAATATTTTTGTGTGCATGCCCGCATTCATTTCTCCATTAATTACATACAATTAGACACATGAAGAATGAGCAAGGCCCAAGTTGCTGCTATTTTTTAACCAAGTGAAAAGATCATGAAATGCTGTCCATAAACGGTTGTGGCTCAAGCAATAGAGCAGTTATCCAAATACATGATACTACCCCTGATTATCAGGTGTCAATGTGAAAAACGTGAAAAAGTGAATGTTGTAAAACACAGACCATCTGTACGTAATACCATTATGTTCTAGCAAGGGCAGCACAATGGATAGCAAGAAGGTTTCTGGTTCTATTCTTTTCTGTGCGGAGTACATATTTTCTTCCCATGTCTGTGTGGGTTCTCAGGGTTCTCCAACTTCCTCCCACTTCTAAAAACCAGCAGTTTAGGTGAATTGGTCACACCAGAACCCACCTCTCGCCCGTAGCCAGCTGTGATGGCCTCCAAAAGACCCCTGACCCAAAACTTCAGATAAGTGGCTGAAGACGAGACGTTGATGGTTGTTTCATCTTCAAGGAGATTAATGAATGAATGATTGAATGAATGATGTCAGCTAGTTTGGCATCTTTCACTTTGTTTATGAAAAGCCTGAAAGCCAATGGAAAGGTTTTTTTCTCTCTCTCAGAACCTAGGTGTGTGTTATTGCTGAAACAAAAATCATCTTTTTTTCGACTTGCACCCACACACTTTCACTTTTCTGTTGCTTTCATTCTGTTGTGCAGCTTCCAGTCCTCCACACACCACCATCATCACCACCCACTCCTACTCCTCTTCCTCTCCCATCTAATATTTGCTGGCAGAAGGAACTGACACAGGACATCAGACTTAGCTCCCAATTCTCTTCCACTCCATTGCTCAAATGCAATTAACTTTACTGGTGGGAATAGGAGAGGAGACCTGGAGAAATTCCTGATTAATTCAATCAAGGCCGGGTGGGTGGTGGGGGTGCTGTTGTGTCTGTGCTCTTTAATGCGTGCGGACACACATACACAATCTTGCTCTGCCTCGGGATGCAAATTAAATGTTTTTTTTAAGGTAGATGTCATTTTCTGGCTGTTATTTTTCTGAAGAGAGCGAGAGAGAAAAGCTGGACAATCAATTATGCTTCACAAACCTGGTGCATTTTCAAACAAAGTGCTTCTGTGAGCTAAGGATATTTATATGGAGCATTTTTCACTGATAACAACAGCAACAGCTCACGTCAGAATAGAATTGCTTTACATATTTTTTTTAGATTCCTTGGTGAGCATCTGCAAGTGCAGTCCCTAAGTATTAGATTTTATATTAAAATACCTGTACGTGTAACTCAGGTGACACGGCGGCGCATTTGGTAGCACAGCCAGAAGGTTCTGGGTTTGAGTTCTTTTTGTGCGGAGTCTGTACGTTCTCCCCGTGTCTGTGTGGGTTTTTTTCTGGTTCTCCAGCTTCCTCTCACCTCCAAAAATGTGGTGCATTGATCAATCTAAATTGTCTATAGGTGTGAGGGAGTGCATGACAGGTTGTTTGTCTTTCATGTGGCTCTGTGATGTGCTGGCGACGTGCCTGGTGCGCTTCCTGCCTCTCGTCTGTAGTCAGCTGGGATAGTCCCCAGCACAGACGAGACATTCGAGACGATCATCTCATCTACAAGAGAAAAAATGGATTAATAACTGGGTTATAACTTACAAGACAATGTTAAGGATGTTTCTGTACATTAGCCTCTGTGGCAATCTAAGAATTCTGCTCTGTCCTTATTACATCCTGCTAAGCGGTGATCTATTGTAAAGAATGAGAGTAAAGAACGACAGAGAAAAATTGCAGATTGTGCAAAGGAAGGGAGATATAAGTGTAGTGCAAACAATATTGATATATTGAGTTATGTTTACTGTAGACTGTTTGGATATCAGATGATAACAGTCCATTGAGGTGAAATGTGTGATGCCGTTGAATGGAGTGCAGCATTGGTCTGTCTGACACTGGTCGTCTGTCATAGTGTGATGACATCAGGCAGGAAAGACATCTTGAAACATTGTTTTGTACCCTTCCCTGCACGTCTAGTTTGCTGCACTGCGTGAGTTGTCCTGTGTTTCCTGGATTTTTGCGTTATTGATTAAAATATGAATGAAAACGTCTCCATGAGTGTCCTGCATTTGGGTCCCAACCCGGCCTGCCGTGACAGCAGCAATGGATGTCTAAGCATTAATTTTCAGATATAATTTGAAAAAAATCTGCCTTCAAACTCCTCAAAAAAGTTTAAAAAAGCTTCAATATTTCAGGAGAATTTTTCACCAGCCACCCTCCTGTTGTGTTCCAGCTGACTCTGTCAAGTGTAAGAGCTCTGGATTATATACGCATCACACAGTGGATGCTGCTATTTTTCGTAGTGTAGCACCACCGTATCATCAATGTCCTATCTCTTACATAATATTCACACTACCCAGTTACGCCATGTTAGAGCTGCTGGCTGTCAGAGGAGTATAAAATAATGACTATGCTGATGAGTTGTAGTGAAACCAGTTGATTAGTTACTCTACAGTGCTTTACAACACACACATAAATGAAAACAAGAGAAAAAACCCCCAAACCAACACCTGCTTCAAGTCCGCAGCCAAATGGATGTTTTGTTTTTCCCCGTGAACCCTAATAATTTGATCCTATTTGACATATCAAGCCCACATTATCAACAAATGTGTGTGTTCAAGTGCACGTATGTACAGAATAGTATGGAGTGTGTTTGTTTGTTTGTGTGTGTGTGTGTGTGTGTGCGTGCGTGCGTGTGCGTGCGTGCGTGTGTGTGCGTGTGTGTGCTCATTTTGTGATCATCATGTAGAGCTTCATATTGACAGATGAGATGGAGAGCCAGCCCACCCTCAGAGTGTTTTATGAGACTTTCAAAGAGGATTTTTGAAGGCAGGCAGGCAAATTTTACAAGACAGATACAAAAACATAACAAAAACCACACGTTCAGAGGAAGCTCTGATATTATGTGCAAGCCAGAGTTTCTGATCGAAAAGCCTGCTAACCTCCTCCCTTATCCTTCAGAATATTTATGTAATTATAAATGTTTTGTAATGCTGGGGATTTAACTTACTTCTTCATCTGCCTGTTGGTATTAGTGACACTGATACTTTTCTCTGTTCCATCTGGCAAGTTCACTAAAATGGAACTATTGATTTGTTCTGATGTCTAAATTCACGTGTGTGTATTACCTAAATTTGTTGTGGTGAAGCTTTTTGCAAAAAGTTGGTTATGTACACTTACAGCAGTTACTAAGTACTGTAAACTAACATGTTTGTAGCCACCTGATGAGTGTATGATATTTTCTCTTTTACTACTGTTTTTAGCCTCCAGTTTCCTGAGAGGAATGCTAACATCTTTATTGGTAAAATAAACTTTTCTTTCTCTTCAGCGAACCTTGTTTGTAGCTTCAAAAGAATCGTAGTTTGTTGACCAGTATTTCACTCCTGATGACGTCTTATTGCTTCAGTTCCCATTCAATTACGTTGATATAGATTGACTAAAAATCCACTCACATTCAGCACAAGTCAAATTTTCATTATAGTAATGTATTCATTGCCTCATTGTATCACAGTGAAGTGACTATTTATTGTATCAAGGCATACACTCTGGAGGCCAGGCAAGGGTCAGTGGAAATGACGGATCCATTCCAGATACCTGACAGTAGCCCCTCGCTGAATCCACTCCAGATTTAAGAGTTGGCGAGCTGACTTTGAGGTCAATAATAGAGGCTGGTGTTCTGAGCTGGAGCCTAGTCAGGGGATAGGGAGACTGTGGGCAATTGGAATAAAGAGAAACAAGAAGCTACTGCAGCATCAACCCTGGTTACAGTTGGAAGCGACAGCTTAGATCCAGGGTAAAGAGCATGGGAGACTCAAGGGGAGTTGGTGGTAGAGTTACTAAAGAACTGGGCACAAGAGTCTCTGGGACTTTCAGTGTCTCCCATTCACTGGCAGTGCAAACCCAATGCTCTTCTGTTCGGGTCATCATAGAGAGAACACATGAAGAAACGAACAACTTTTCATACTCGAATTCAATGCAATAATAGTGCTTACCACCTCTCTCTGAAACTAAATCCAAAATATCTGCCTGATATAGGACTGAGACTGAGATCCATGAAAACTTAAATGTGACCACAAATATAGTATATTCAGAAGGGGAAATAAGACTTGTTAGCTGAGTGCAGAAGGAGCTGCAGCAAGTGCCCATTTATAGTAGCTGACAAGTTAGAGGTAATCAGGTTGCTTTAAAATTCCATAATATTGCAATTTACATGGCGTCAAATGACTTTTCTGTGTAGATACTATCACCATAGTTGAGATTTACACATTGTGCAGGACGACGGATGCAAAAGAGATTATTTTAAGTTCCAGAACCATTATAACTACTTTGTTGTATACTAAGATCACTAAACTGAAAAACTCACACTCTCGTATTATATTTTCAACATTATACCTTTAAATTATGCAAATGTATGCATTCTCAAATGTACATGAACAAACACTTGCAAAAGCAATCATTCAGGCCCATGCAACACGGCCAAGTCAACAAAGATACCAAGGCAGGGAAAATATGTGTTTTAACTTTCAAATAAATTTGTTTAGGCAGAAGTTATTTTGATGGAGTTGAGTTGGTTGATGTTATTTTGATGACAAAACGCTAAATTATGCGTTTTTTAGGTAGGTAGGTAACAAAACAAGAGGAGATAATTAAAGTGGTGACGATTGAAGGAAAGGAAAGGAAGGAATCACTGTTTTCCTTATGTTTTAGCGGAGACCGAAGAAAATATCTAGCATAAGTGGCTTGTTGCTCAGATGTCTTTTACAGTCAAATGCAATTTATCAAGTAGCAGATTTGACCACAACTATCCAAACACATCCATAAAACCAGTGTGCTTGTTTGCGTGCATCCTTGAGTCTTTGACTCACATTTTTTTACAAGGACGCATGATTGTCTGACAGTGTGCCTCCCTGGGACACAAGCTTCAAATGCACTTCCATTCAACAAAAATATTCACAATTTTTCCTTTTCTCCACTTTAATTTCGAACCCAGAAATCACTTTTATGTTTTGATCTAGATTGAGTTTCTCGTCACAAGACTCACTTCCGTAGTTCTGTCTTATTAAAATCGAGCAAACGGCAACACTACGTGTTCTTGTTTTACACGCTGCAGTGAGTGAGGAGTTAGTTAGACCCCCCAGATAAGCATAACCGTCCTGTTGGGTTTGTCTGTCTGTTAAAGCACTTTGAAATGTCTGCTGATGTGATTAAGCGCTATACAAATAAAGGTTAATTGATAGATTGATCGATTATCACCATGCCTCCGAAAAAGTTGGAGAAACACCAAGTGACAATGAGTACTTTCTTTAACAAAAATAATCAAACGTTAATGAACAAAAAGACAGATATTACTGACACTTATTACTGAAATGTATGTGGAGAAGGCTTTGTCAGCTTGGTGCACATGTCCACAGGAAAACACAGTATATGAATTCAAGGCAAAGAAAACCATTGAGTGAAAAGAAAAAGTTAAATAAAAACTGTATTACATCTTTCTTTATTTCTTAAACGGTTTTCTAAATAACTACCAGGCTTTAACATTTTGATAAAAATAATATATAATTTTACTCTTTTTTTTTACTTAAACAGTTATGATGTTATTAATAAAATCACTTAAATTAAAGGTTTGTTTACTTTTTATATAGTACTATTGGCAAAACTCAATCCTTGTGTACACTTCTACTGTATATTCCGTTATTATTTTTGGGATGCATAAACGTCATGTTGGGATGTACAAATTTTGCTTGAAGTGCATCCCAGGGATGCCCAACTTTCTTGAGGTAAAATGAACTCTGTAGAACAGAAGTGGATTTTATTGAATTTATTTATAGTGTCTCCCATCTTAATTCTTAACTAATCACTATAAACATCCTCTTTCCAGGTCAGCAATTAATGCATAGTGGTATACTTTTTGTTAGTTTTTCTCAAGGACAAAAAAAATGTTAGGTTATTCTGTAAAATAATGAAGCGAAGTGAAAAGTTGCCTTGACAGAAATCAATATCAAATATAAACATTGATATAAGTATTTTGATTCCATAAATCACCTTTCCTCATATAATTTCATTATTATGGGTGAGACAGGAGGGTTTCACTGCCAATACAGCTGTAAAGGTTTTCCCTAATTTGTGTTGTATACTGTTTATGTAATGATCAACCATCACTGGCAATTAGTCGTAATTTAGTTTGATTTTAATTTTAAATTAAATTAAATTAAATTAAATTAAATTAAATTAAATTAAATTAAATTAAATTAAATTAAATTAAATCAATAATACTTGAGGTGCAAAGGAAAGAGAGAGAAGAAAGAATGAAATGAAAAGAGAAAGGCAGGAATTAGATTAAAAGATAAAGGGCTTTGGGAGAGGTAAGACAATTTGAGAAACAAGAAGCAATCAGTCAAACAGTTGAGGAAAAATATCATACATGGATGCTTTTTAAGAAAGGAAGCAAGGTGGCAGTAATCAGAGCATTGCAACAAATATTAATCACATATTCAGCACACACATGCACAAACCTTTGTGTGACTGCATTCATGAATATCAGGCCCTTTGTTCGACTTCGGCTTTAAGTCAGGCTTTATGCAGAACAAATCTACTGTTTGTGTTGCAGACACTGTATTTGTTGCTGCATTAGATAAAAATCTGTGTGCCCTTGTATTGCATCAAAATGTTAATACAACTTTAGCACTCTCTTTCCCTGTCCTGATCTCACACTTTGTTCAAAGCTGGTTGTCACAAATTTCGTAACTCGTCTAGCTGAACAAATTGTTTCCTTTGCCATTATCAAAGTCTGTGGCCAGTTGAGGCAAGGGTGTTCAGTGAGAGTCTTGTTTGTTCCTTCATTTCTTTGCAGAGAAGTTTGGGTCAGTTCTGCAATATGATGTGTTTCTGGGAGTTTTCTTCATCTTGAGAGCCCTGTGTGAACAAAAAGGCACAATTAACCTGTCATCCTCATTTCTTTAAAAGAGAATGAATGATAATCAAAGAAACAAAACAGTCTCACCAGTATGAGACAAAAAGACAAATGCAGTCTCACCAGTATGTTTCCTGAATTGTGAGAGAGTGCAGCCACTCTCTTAGATGCAAGTATTGGCACTCAATCATCAAAATTTTCTATGACCATGCAGAAACACATTCAGCAGGGATGTTGGGTATGGAAGATAAAGTCAGCTGGGTCAGTATAAAGTCATCTTCCCACATGAACAGCATGGTGCCAAAGTACCGATAATGTAAAAAACAGTTTACAGGGTGGTTTGGTGGAGGCTAAGTGGGCCTGAGAGACTGTTGCCAGAGTGGTAGAGTTTCTGCTGGAGGAGGAAGAAGAAGAGGACATAATAATGGAGGAAGAACTATTTGAAATAGCTTCTAAAGGAAAAAACACTGAAGCAAAAAATGGAAAACCGAAAATAATTACTAAAAAATAAAAACACCCATTGAGAAAAGTAGCTCTGAACGCCATAGATTTGATATACAAAGCAGAATTTTAAAAAAAAAATCCTGCAAAACACTAAAAGTTTGAGTGTCAAGGTGGAGAATTTCTTCCCTAACCCTAACACTATTTTAGACACCATTTGCTTTTATTTAAAGAACACAGCAGGAATTGATAACCCAGTTTTTACTGACCCACAGGTCTTTAGATTGAAAATAAATTAATGGCAAAGGGGAAAAAAGAGCAGATTACTCAGAACGATTCTTTTTAATGCTTGCTGTTTTAAACCTATTTTTGGAGTTAAAAAAATGTTTGTTTTTAACTAAATTTTTAACATATACAAATTTAAACCGGATACACTGAATATTAATGGTGTTATGGACATTGAGAAAAGAACCTGTTTTTAGTTTATGAATACTAAAAAGTTAGATGTTTTATTCATCCAGGACATACACAGTACTGTTCAAAATGAAGTTGACTGGAAGCGAGAATTGAATGAAGGAATATATTTTAGCCACAAAACAGGCAATGGGGGGGAGCTGTAGTAGGGATTTTATTTTCTTGTGCTTTTAAACCATGCTCTGTTTAAGTGTTAGACATCATGTCTGGATGCATTTTAAAAATAAGGGCAAAAGCTGAAAAGATGGTGATGGTTCAAAGAAAAGACCACAGGATTTTAATTTACTTAATTGGATTTTAAAAGAAGCTGTCATCACTGAAGGACTTTTTAATGTCAAGAATATTGCAGGAAATGATATACAGATTAACTTAAAGATCAGACTCACTAGGAAGGGGTCACCTTGGTCTGATACCAGGTGTGAAGCCTTTAAGGGAGTCTCTCTATAAGCCACCCTTAAAGAAATTGGAGATCTGCAATGGAAGATTTTACGTTGTACTGTCGCAATCATCAGTTTTATTTTGAATTTTAAGTAAATCTGTCAGAAAACTGTTCATTCTGTTCTTGCAGTTTTTTTACTGCTTCCTGGACTGTCATAGACTCAAAACTCTTGCTGTTTTTAAAGAGTTTAACAAGCAAGTCTACGTTATTGGGTGTAAACACAGGAAAATGTAAACAAAAGTTGAAAAAAAAGAAAAAGAGTGGAAAATTTTAAATTTCCTCCTTGGTCAAATAAAGATGGCAATTTGCATAAGTATGAAAAGACAGGTCCAAGGCTTTTCAGACCACAATGCAGAAGTCATTTTAAAAGAACGATAAAAACAAGAATCATTATTGATTTCAATTATTACAGAGCTACAAACGATGTAGAAACGGTTAAGAACATGTGGTGTTTCAAAGATGTCTAATGTTTTCTCTTCAGTGAGAAGCTTGTGTTTGGTCTTTGGTTGGTTTCATTTACGCATATTTGTTAATTTTTTTATTTTTTTTTCTCTATTATGTTGTTATTTTTCTAAATGAATTCTTTTTTGTGTGCATCTCTTTTTTTCTGTTAGTTTTTAATGATTGATTAATTTGAAAATTTGTTTTCTATGAATAAAGTGCTTTTTTAAAAATTTAAAAAAACATCTTTCTTTCTTTTTCCCACTAATAATAATAATAATAATAATAATAAATATTCCATCTCTATGTTTTGCAGGATCACCCTGAATGGGATGAAGGTGTCCAGGCCAGACGTTCGCATTGGCCGCTACAGAATGATAAAACATGAGAGAGACAAACACAACGAGCCCAACCCTCAAAGGTACTTCATAAGTGTCCAAAACTGTTCTGTAGGCTTTATGTTTGGATTGATTACACTGCTTTTGTCTCATAGCATCAGAGTTAAGGTGGGGGGTTTTTTTTACGACTTTTTAATCTCTACGAGGGAATTATTATGATGTGGTTCTTCAAAGGATACACTATCATTATATGTACTTATAATTAGTGTTAGCTCCAGTGAAAGATAGCAAGACATGATCAGCCCAGGGAATACAAGGCTGTTCTTTGTCATTTATATTGTGCAGCTTCATTCTGTCTTGTTCAGCTGTAATTTCATGTTGAAGATAACTTAACCTTTAGCCGGTGATGGTTAAATGACAAGCTTAGCCTTTTTGGAATATCTTCTTTCCCACATTGTGCACCACAACACCAGAGGGCTGCCAACTGCCATTGCCACTCCTACTGTTAGCACCGACTAGCTCATCTTTAGGAAATTAAATGTTCCCATTGTGCAATAGTTGGTGAGATGTATCAGTTCATATCTCATGTAATGTCACATATACATTTTTAAGTCACTCAGTAAGTAAAGCTGATGATTTAAAAGAGTAGTCATTACACCTTGCCTACATATGACCTGTTATTATAACCTTCTAAATTGTTTAACATACCCTGATAATATTGTTGTCGTATACTTTCTCCAAAACCTCCTGACATCAATGTTAGGTAGTTGCATAATTGCAACAAATCCTATCTTAATATTCTTTCTGATCATTCTCAATCACAAAAAACAGCGATGCTGGATGTCATTGGAGGTTTAACCTAAGATGGTAACAAAATTGTCTTTTCAACTAATGCTGTTTTCATTCAAATATTTCTTAGTCTATTTTTGTCTTCATCTCTCCTGTCACACCGGCTTAAAAAAACATGAATGATGTGCACGTGTACCCCTAATTTTAGAAGAAATTCATTTTTGTTATAATATCGTATCTATTTCTGACATTTCATTATCAGCCTGGATTTGCATAGTCAGGTCAAATGTGCTGCAATGAACCTGTAAACTTTGCATAATGTGTCATTTTACAAGTGTGGAATGTATTTAGGTCATCAATGTTCTTATAGCTACATGCTTTGGTATGAGATAAGCTTAGTATTAAGGTTAGGGTTAGTTCGGAATGTGTATGTCTAACTGCTAATCAACTACTACTATCAATGAATGAATGATTAAAGAATACTTTAATTATCCCAAGTTAAGGAGCAATTTGAATGTTTTCGTGTTCTTGTGAGTGCATGTTAAATAAATGAAGACACGCATTCATAAGATGCTACAAACTTTGTATATCATAATATTAACATAGTTATTGAAATTTAGACTATGCCAACTTCTTCTTCTCCTTTCGGATTTTCCCTTCAGGGGTCGCCACAGTGAATCAGTTTCCTCCATCTAACCCTGTCTTCTGCATCCTCTTCTCTCACACCAACTACCTTCATGTCCTCTTTCACTACATCCATAAACCTCCTCTTTGGTCTTCCTGTAGGCTTCCTGCCTGGCAGTTCAAAACTCAGCATCCTTCTACCAATATATTCACTATCTCTCCTCTGGACATGTCCGAACCATCTCAGTCTGACCTCTCTGACTTTATCTCCAAAACCTCTAACTTGTGCTGTGCCTCTGATGTACTCATTCCTGATCCTATCCAACCTGGTCACTCCCAGAGAGAACCTCAGCATCTTCATCTCTGCTACCTCCAGCTCTGTCTCCTGTCTTTTCCTCAGTGACACTGTCTCTAGACCAAACAACACCGCTGGTCTCACCACAGTTTTGTGGGAAAATGGAGACAGTTTTGTATTGTGTGCTCTTCTCTTCTGCAATAGATATTAGTAGTTTGCTTGTTACAGAGGAGTGTATAGTGTTGCTTTGAGAAACAAGAGATCTCAATTTGTAGATCTTCAAGTGACTTATCTTACCAGCTGCGAAATATGTGTGTGTGTGTGTGTGTGTGTGTGTGTGTGTGTGTGTGTGTGTGTGTGTGTGTGTGTGTGTGTGTGTGTGTGTGTGTGTGTGTGTGTGTGTGTGTGTGTGTGTGTGTGTGTGTGTGTGTGTGTGTGTGTGTGTGTGTGGACACATACATCTTCGATTTCTTTTCCTTTCGGCTTTTCCCTTCAGGGTCGCCACAGCAAATCCCTCTGATGTACTCATTCCTGATCCTATCCTTCCTGGTCACTCCCAGACAGAACTTCGGCATCTTCATCTCTGCTACCTCCAGCTCTGTCTCCTGTCTTTTCCTCAGTGACACTGTCTCTAGACCAAACAACATCGCTGGTCTCACCACAGTTTTGTACACCTTTTCTTTCATTTTAGCTGAAACTCTTCTATCACACATCACACCTGACACTTTTCTCCACCCGTTCCATCCTGCCTGTACACACTTCTTCACCTCTTTTCCACACTCTCCATTGCTCTGAACTGTTAATCCTAAGTACTTCAAATCCTCCAGCTTCTTGATCTCTTCTCCTTGTAACCTCACTCTTCCACTTGGGTCCCTCTCATTCACACACATGTACTCTGTCTTAATGCGGCTAACCTTCATTCCTCTCCTTTCCAGGACAAACCTCCACCTCTCTAGCTTCTCCTCCACCTCTTCCCTGCTCTCACTGCAGATCACAATGTCATCTGCAAACATCATAGTCCATGGAGATTCCTGTCTAACCTCGTCTGTCAGCCTGTCCATCACCATAGCGAACAAGAAGGGGCTAAGAGCCGATCCCTGATGCAGTCCCACCTCCACCTTGAACTCCTCTGTCACACCTACAGCACACCTCACCACTGTCTTACAGTCCTCATACATGTCCTGCACCGCTCTAACATACTTCTCTGCCACTCCAGAATTCCTCATACAATACCACAGTTCCTCTCTGGGCACCCTGTCATAAGCTTTCTCCAGACCTACAAAAACACAATGCAGCTCCGTCTGGCCTTCTCTTTACTTCTCTATCAACATCCTGAAAGCAAATACTTCATCTGTAGTACTCTTTTTGCATGAAACCATACTGCTGCTCATAAATGCTCACTTCTGCCCTTAGTCTAGCTTCCACTACTCTTTCCCATAACTTCATTGTATGGCTCATCAGCTTTATTCCTCTGTAGTTGCCACAGCTCAGCACATTTTCCTTGTTCTTAAAAATGGGCACCAGCACACTTCTCCTCCATTCCTTAGGAATCTTCTCACTATCTAAGATCCTACCAAACAACCCAGTCAGAAACTCTACTGCCACCTCTCCTACACTTTCATACCTCCACAGGTATATCATCAGGACCAACTGCCTTTCCACTCCTCATCCTCTTCAAGCCCTCCTCACTTCATCTTGATTAATCTTTGCTGCTTCCCGATCCACAACGGCCACCTCTTCTAGTCTTTTCTCTCTCATTTTCCTTGTTCATCAACTCTTCAAAGTACTCTTTCCATCTTCCCATCACAATACTGGCACCTGTCAATAGACTTCCATCCTTATCCTTAATCACCCTAACCTGCTTCACGTCCTTCCCATCTCTGTCTCTCTGTCTTGCCAATGTGTATAGATCAACCTGTGTAGATCAGTCTCTCCCTCCTTACTGTCCAACCTAGCATACAAGTCATCATAAGCCCCTTGTTTGGCCTTTGCTACCTCTACTTTCACCTTATGCTGCATCTCCCTGTACTGTCTACTCTCCTCAGTCCTCTCAGTGTCCCACTTCTTCTTAGCTAACCTCTTTCTCTGTATGTATTCCTGTACCTCCTCATTCCACCACCAAGTCTCCTTATCTACTTTCCTTCCAGATGATACACCAAGTGCTCTCCTACCTGTCTCCCTGATCACATTAACTGTAGTTGTCCAGTACTGGAAGCACCTTCTGACCACCCACAGCCTGTCTTAATTCCTTCCTAAAAGTCATGCAATACTCTTACTTTTTCGGCTGCCACTATTTCATCCTCTGCTCTTCCTTTGCCCTCTTCATCTTCCTCACCACTAGAGTTATCCTACACAGCACCATCCTATGCTTTTTGGCTATACTCTCGCCTACCACTACTTTGCAGTCACTGATCTCCTTCAGATTACACCAACTACACAATATGTAGTCTACCTGTGTGCTCCTACCTCCACTCTTATAGGTCACCCTATGTTCCTGCCTCTTCTGGAAGAAAGTATTCACCATAGCCGTTTTCATCCTTTTTGCAAAGTCAACCACCATCTGTCCTTCTGCATTCCTCCCCTGGATACCAAACCTGCCCATCACCTCCTCATCACCTCTGTTTCCTGCACCAACATTTTCATTGAAGTCTGCACCAATGACAACTCTCTCACTTCTAGGCATGCTCTGCATTACTTCATCAAAGTCCAACCAGAATTTCTCCTTCTGCTCCAGCTCACATCCTACCTGTGGAGCATACCCACTAACAACATTGAACATCACACCTTCTATTTCTAGTTTCAGACTCATCACTCTTTTTACCTCCAGGACATTCCTAACAAACTCCTCCTTCAAGATAACATCTACTCCATTTCTCTTCCTATTTACACCATGATAGAACAACTTGAACCCTGCTCCTAGACTTCTAACCTTGCTACCTTTCCATCTGGTCTCCTGGACACACAGTATGTCTACCTTCCTCCTCTGCATCATGTCAACCAACTCTCTACCTTTTCCTGTCATAGTTTTGACATTCAACGTCCCTACTCTCAGTCCTATACTCTTGGCGTTCCTCTTCTCTCTCTTCCTACGAACACACTTTCCTCCTCTCCTTCTTCAACCAACAGTAGTCCAATTTCCACCGGCACCCTGTAGGTGAACAGCACCGATGGCGGTCTTTGTTAACCCGGGCCTCAAACAATCCGGTATGGAAGTCATATGTACAATGTATGTACAATGTATGTACATATGTACAAATGTAATTTCCCGTAGGGGATCAATAAAGTGTATCTTCTTCTTCTTCTTCAATATGTTTGACTCGCATGTTTGATTTGGCAAAAGTTTTACATCAGATGCCCTTCCTAACACAACCCTCTGTATTTATCCAGGCTTGGGACCGGCACAATAAGACACTGGCTTGTGCCCTCTTGCGGCTACATAGCCAATAGGCAACTCAATAAATATGATAATGTAACTCACTAAGATTGAGCATCATATGAGTAAAAACATGCCCCTAAGACCACAGTTTAATATTCTTCGTCACTCTGTGAGTGGAAGACTCAAATATTTTAAATGCCAAGGACTAAACATTTTCAATAAACTGAAAATTGTTTTTCATGGATGCAGTCAAGAGGCCTAAATGTGTTCTTCCAACTACGGCCATTTAAATAGCTTTTCAGACGAATATGTAAAAATGCTTCCCATATAAATATGTTCTTTTCTGGTTTGATGAATGAGTCCCAATATGCAGAGATGAGCCCTTCTAGACACATTAATCACCAGGAGTCTAGCACCTCACATTAAGCTGCTTAAACATGGATTATCACTGTTTATTCTCCTCTAAGAGCCCCCGTTTTCACGCCTGGATGGGATGGGCAACGATGCCTCTCAGCACAAAAATCAATAGGTGCTGTCGCTGGGGCAGGGTGAAGATAAAAGTGAACTCTGTCCCTCTCTTCAGTTTTAGCTTGATCACATTAACGTCATTCTATCACAGCATCTTGTCGGAACCTACATCAGGGTTCACAATTGAGGTCACATTCAACTTGCACATAAACTGGCTCATAGGAAGATTAAAAAGTGCTGGTAGCGTGACTTGTGTGTAAAAAAGTGATCTGTCAGCTGAACACATTATGACATGTTTGATTTGAATTGCATATAGTATATCCGCTAAAATCTCCTGTTAAAGGAAGTATAAGAAAAGTATTGAAAATAAATGAAAAACTGTTGTTCCTATACATTTAACTTGTGTAGATTGAAGATTAAATTTAAGAGTATAGCTCGCTTTTATTCACTTTCCTGTGAACATTCATTCTTCACCAATTTCGGACATCTGAACTGACATATAATCCACAACAAACCCCATCTAATAGATTTTTTCCCATGAATCCTGTTTGATTTTCATTTGTTCAGCCTTGCTTTTTATGACAGAAAATAGTTAACCTCGACAAAATTATGTCATTGTGGACGGATTCAAAGTAAAAAGCATTGATTTCTCTTTTTGACCACTTGGAGCCCCCTCAAGCCTGATTTTTTTTCTTCTTTTTATCAAATATTCTGTATTTCTAATATAAGATGCTAAAGCAGTGGTTCTTAACCTTGTTGGAGGTACCGAACCCTACCGGTTTCATATGTTCACTCACCCTTCTTTAGTAAAAAAAAATAAAAATTCAAATTTAAGACATAAGTATACAGTATGTCTTACTAGTGTATGTAATGAATTGTGCATTAATGTCACCTTTTTCAAAGAACAAAACCAAGACTGTGCATGAACTCACATGAAATCAGTATGACTTCTGCTGTTGTTATTGAGAGACCAGTTCAGATATGCGTGGCTTCACCTTGGCAAGTGCTACTCTGATGTCATTTTCACAGCAAAGTCCGTTTCTTTTGTTTTCCATGCAGCTTAAGGAAGTGTTTCTTTATTTTTGCCAGTGCAAGACTAGAGTTGCTCAACTTGACATGGTAAACCATGCAGAACGCTGACTCCCATCACGTTCCGTCATACAGTACATGTAAATTCACGTTGCACATATTCGTTCGACCACTTTCTTTTTTTTCTCAACATAGTCACTATGAATTAAAATATTAAGAAAGCAATCAGATGACGTACCATCATGAAGGCATAACTTGACTACTGAGTGCGCAAAATCCCCTGTAGCACAGGTAGGCTAATCGATGTAGCGTCACGTGATCACCTGCAGCCAGTGATGGCTAAGGGGGGCGTGTTGTCACAAATTGACAAGATGTGTCAAACGTGCATAATGATTCGTGTATGTTCGGTGAGTCGGTCTCTGCAGAACCCCTGAGACCGACTCGCAAACCCCTAGAGTTCGATCGAACCCATGTATGTATACACACACACACACACACACACACACACACACACACTGCGCCCTTGACCATCAACGATTGCGACTCCACCTCATCGCGGATTTTTAGTAGGCAGGCACGTGATACCGCACATGCATTCTATTGGCTGACGACATCCGAAAGTGGGCTCTGTTCCGTCAGTGTCGGACTTTGGTGAGACACAAAAGTGCTTTAAACAGTTGATAAGAGTGTGGGAAAAGGTAATACAGATAGAAAGTGGTTTAATATCAGAATGGGGAGGGTTCATAAATGTTTATAATACCGTAAATAATAAGATATATACATTGCGATCTCAATCTCAGATTCCTCAATCGCATGTGGTTCTTGGAACGCATTAACAGCAAACAACGAGGACCCACTGTGTGTGTGTGTGTGTGTGTGTGTGTGTGTGTGTGTGTTTATATATATATATATATATATATATACATATATATATATATATATATATATATATATATATATATATATATATATACACACACACACATTTGTGTGTCTTTTGCCATCTTTTGAAATGTTACTTGACATGAGCAAGAAACAAAAGGCACATAAATTAAAAGATGGGAAATGTAATTTTTTTAGTTTACCATGGGCTTGAATAGGGAAAACGATGCTCACATCATATTTAATTACTACATTTCGGTGCAAACGCATCACAGCTCTCAGTACTAACATTAAAATCCTGTCACTTATACAGTTTAGGGAGGAAGTAAAAATAGCTAAAAGAAAGCAATGAGCTGAAAACCCTTTTTCTTACCTGGTAAGATAAGGTACTGGTAGAAAGCAGGAGATGAAGATCTCTCAGAACAAAATGATCAGTGAGGTAGCTCAATGAAAACATTTAAAAGCATTAACCTATTAGCAAGGTCAGGTGCCCAAATCAAGAGTAATGTGTAACTCCATGTTGACCAATAAAGATAAAAATCTGCCCCTTATAGCAGGGTAAATTCGCCAATAGTTAACCTTGTGAAATCAATTGCAAATTCTCATGAAACGCCAGGCCCTCACCTGCTTTCTAACCATCTAAACTGTAAAATGACAGCTGCTACTTCTATGTGAAGACTTGAAAATAACCAGGCCAGGGTAACTTGTCATCCTCCATTGTGTGAGTATGTTATTGTTTATCTTGGAGAGAGATCCCTCAGTAATTACCTGCTGAAATGATACCAAGATAGGAGGGGGATAGGTCAGACTAGTCGGGTTTGTCGTCTTCAAAATCAATAGAAACAACCACTAGACTGATAGAAGGTGTGTGTTGTGATGTGGTGGAGGAGTGGACGTGTTGTTTTGATATTCAGTAACTATTTTCTTCCTCTATGGCTCTGTGCTGTAAGTCTGACTTCTTCAATAAGAGGTGACATCAGAAGGACGCTATTTATTTGGTGCGTATACATTATTCATAAATGTAGTGAGTAGCAGAAAATAGCGGCACGTTAGTCAGAACAAACTTCATTTTCTACCCCTATTCAGGACATAATGTCCTGGAAATTTTGGAAGTTTCTTAAAAGGTCTTTTTTAAAAGAAGTGGCATTTTAACTCAGACATGGCGCCTCACAATTAGCAGGAAAGCAGGACCGGTCAACTCATGGCTGTATTCAGCCAGTGGGTAGAAGGGACTCAGTGTGTCTGTCCTAATCCAGAACCTTTCAAAGAATTGGAAAGAATCTTCATTTGATTGTCCCCAACGGGGAAATTATCTTTTCATTCAGACCATACGATACATATACATACATACAGTGTGTATGTGTTAGACATGCGTATATACAGTATATTGTGTACAGGCCCCTGAAACAAACACACAATACACTAGGGGGCCTGTAAGAATGCAAATTAGTACAGGGGGAGGCAGACTGACGGGCAGCGACTTCAGTGATTCTGCACTACCATTTCTAGATGATGGTTAGCTCTAGTCACAGACTATATAGATACAGATAGTTCCACAGAGTAGTTGGTCCTTTGTTGGATGTGATGAAACGTTGACCTGATGATGATGGTGATGATGAGGAATATCTACTCATTTTACAATCAATCCATCCAGTTCAATTGTGGAGACTCACATTCCGAGGATTACAAGGTCATTTGCAATGCATCCAATAATAGTTGAAACACATCATAGTAGACAGTGTTGGACACACTCATCTACCAAAATCCAATTGATTGACGACTATACAGTAACAAGTATGAGTGAGAAAAGTATGATTTTGCTGAAAAACAATATTTTTATCATGAGTTGCCAGGAGATAAGCCTACATGTAAATTCTTTTCAAGTGAACAATAAGTTTCAACATTACAGCAATGACTTTGCCTTAAAGAATGACCTTAAATAACTCCGTTTTACTTCTTAGGCTTTTCACAGAGGTCTTTCACTCCATTACAAAGATAAACAGACCTTTTGTTTGTTTTTTGCCTTCAGATGCAGAGTTTGCTTTCTGTTTAGATGCAGATTAGTGATTGAGCCTTTTGGGAGACTTTATCTGGAGCACCTGCGTAATGTCCAGCATTCCCTTCGAAAGCATTGTCTTGACTGTTTGATGAATGTTTACGGTTTCCTCTACATTCACATACACAGACACACACCAGCATGTATATAGGCATGCACATTTATTCAAACATGCACACACAGGGCTTCATTCTTTCCACAGTGGGTAAGGCATACCAATGAGATATTCAGCCAGTGGAAATAAGAAAGAGGCACATTCTTCACCAGCCTCAAGTGTCACACACACACACACACACACACACACACACACACACGCACGCACGCACGCACACACACATACACACACATATACTAACACACCCTTTGTCTATCAAAGTTCCTGCATATGTTTTATATGGATTATTCTGTCTGTCACATTGTTCAGTATTCCATCCATATGTTGTCATCCCAGCACAGTTAACAAAGTATGTGTGTCATGTTTGTGTGTGACTTTGTTTTGTTTGTTTAAATGTTTGTGTGTCGATGACGAGCCTTTTTAAACTCATGAGTACAAATACAAGTTCCTTTACGTGAAAAGGTAATTTTCAATTTCTTTAAAGGTTTAGTTGAGGAGATTGATACATGATGCTGATGTGAGCCAATGGTTAGCCCTGAAATACACTGGATTGTCCTACGGTCACTGGCTGCCTCCAACTAAGACACAATATCTATTTTCACATCAACAAAAATGTGCCAAAAATGTCATGACAACAATCTGATTATAACTGCTGTATGTCTTTGTTTCTGCAAAAAATAATGCAAGTCAAAGAAGGCAAGTGTGTGAAGTTGACCTGCTCTTAATAGACATAGAGTACATAATACTAACATTACAGAAGTACCAATCTTCTTTTCTAAGGTAGGAAAGTGATGAAACGTCCCAAACTGCTGAACTTTCCCCCAGAGACATTTCTCTGCAAAAGGGTCAACTAGGCTAGTTTAAAATATATGATGCCAGAAAAAAACAACCTCCATAAAAGTTGACACATGGAGCAATTGTTGAGATCCTAAATCAAAAATGTTTTCCTTTGAGACCTTCGGTGAAATTAAAATAGAGTTTGACTTAACCCAGTTTAGACCCGCCTGGAAATCAGGGTAATGAATATGTAAAGATGGCTTTCTTTGCCTTGCCCTCTAACTCTCTAAGTAAGACAGATTAGTTTGGAATGATGCTCAATGTAGTTTACAGATTGAGCCAATAAGCATCTGATTGTCTCTGTATATATGCAGGAATTCCATTTAATCTCTTTATGTCGTTTTCTTAACTTTTCCACCAGTTCTCAATCCCTTAATTTGTAATACCTGCATATCTTTCTCCCTGAATCTTGCACTGTGTTTCTGATATAAATTTATCTCTCTGCCTATCTCTCCCTCACTCTTCTCCATTACCCCTCCAGTCCTCATTTCACTTTACAAATGTCTGCATATTCTCCTCTCCTTTTCTTTGTTTCTCGCACTCGTTCCCTTAAACTACTCCCTCTTCCCTCTGGATAGAGGTGCCAATCCTTTTGGTGGAAGTCTGACAACACATTTCTTTTTATATCTTAATGCTTGACAACATTTTTCCTGGTTGCATTCATGCCTATGAAGCTGTATTTGATTTGTGAGGTACAAACGGAGAAAACGATGCAGAGAGACAAGAGCAGTCCTAACTAGTCAGTTCTGACAAGCCTCCACAGACTTACTGGTCCATGTCGGACTGAAGTGTCAACTCCAGTAGTACGACCAAGCATATTGTTAAGAAACATCTTTTGTTGAAGTCAATCATCGCTATCTTTTGTAAAGGTTGAGTGTCTGCACACATCAGCTTTTCCTCTGTTTTAGTGAGTGTTAACATGCAGTTAGTCTCTCACCCACCGTGCCCTCATTTCCGTCCTGACTAATGACAAACCTTGATCAGTCTGCTGTGAGAATGACAGCAGAGTTTGTGTTTTGCATCTGTTTAAATAACATGGGTTGTTGCATCACAAGGTGCAGAGTACGGCAGCAGGTCTGTGGAACGTGTGGCACATTTGATTTTTTAAACTAAAATCTGAGCAGATTCCAACATAAGAACAGATTCTGATGTAACTGTTGGATCACGCCCAACGGAGACGGAGATCATTCAAAAAGAGGCAGATTTGATATGGTGTTCAGTCATAGCACGGTACAAGATGGCCACCTGTTGGTGGGAATTAACACAGTGACAGAAATTGAATGTTTGGTTAACTGAAAAAATATTTGTTGTCTCTGCTTTCAGATTGTTGAAGTTGTACCTAAAATGTTTTATCGGCTTTATTTATTTTATTTACAGACAGAAAATTATTTCTTTAAATAATATGGTCACAGAGGTCTTCATCATTTTTTCATACTTTCTCTATCTTTCCCTCTCCAGATTTAATAAAATACAGAACACAAAGAACACTATGAAGAAGGACGGGATCAGCTCTCTGACTTACAGACTGGTTAAGGTCAAGAAGTACCCTCTGTACACAAATATCTCTGTGGAGATCGGCAAACCACCACCAAGGCCTTTCAAGGGCTAACGAGAGACAGAGAGAGGCGAAATGTGGAGAAAACCAAGAGGAGAGAAGCTGAAATTAACAAAATGAAAGGACACGTATCTTAAACATCTTGATGGATGTGGGCGTGAAGAAGAGAGGATTAAGAAATAAGCACATCGTGGTCTTTTTCTCCATCGTCACCCCTCTGAGACTGTCCTTTTCCAGTGGCCACACTACTTTTATCAATCAAAGAGAAAGTAAAGAGTTCAAATATCTCTTTAAGTAGAATGGTTGAACAGAGGTCGGTGTAAAGCTCGGAAGGAGGAACTGCCCTCCAACAATCACTTGTAGACTGGAGGGCATCCAACGGCATATCGACAAGAGTTGTTGTTTTATTTCAACAATGCTGGACAACACTGAAGGGATTTCTGGGAATATCTGACCAAGGTCATATTAGACAAGCGAACAAAAAAGACTTCTAACTTGGATACACAGACAACAAAATACCCTGTTTGTTTGTAAAATAAATATTGGGAAAAAACAAACATGGTGGAAAGTGAATAAAGTTTTCACAGTGATGGTAGAGACAATAGGGATGTCTAGCAGACTGTCTTATTGATTAAATAGTGGTCATGCAGTGACGCAACATGGAATTTTTATGATGGATTGCTTATCAAAGAAATCTCTCTCATCTTGATGCTGATAGAAGATTCAATGTTGAAATTTTTGTCAGGGAGTCACTTCTAGGGATCTGATCTGATGACTCAATCAAATCCTCTGTTATCAATGAATGAATGTATATGGTGCCTGCATCTACAGCAGAAGACTCAAAACTCTGCTGGGACACTCTGATAAACTGTGCTTTGTCAGCAGAAAAACACTTCTCAGTAATATACTGTATATATCAGTTATACATATATAACTGTGTGCATATATATATATGTAGTTATATACTGTATGTACAGTTATATACAGGTATATATAACTATGTATATATACTGTATATATATACTGTATATATATACTGTATATATATATATATATGTATATATGTATATACAGAACATATATACATATATACACTTTGCCATTCTACCGAATTCGTGCAAAGTTCAGAGTTGGACACATTTTTAAAAGTACTGGTAGTTTGTTTTTTTTCCAAAAACCTTGTCCATACATAAATTGTGCCATGTTTCTATGGTACAAATCTCGAAAAGGCACAGTCAAATTTCATATATTAATGCCTTGCCAGTTCTTGAAATATTTTCCCACGCCTGAAATGTGTTACCACCGTAACACAGCAACACACTGCAATAAAAACTATTATATTAATTTGTTAAAAGCGGGTGTCCATACACCCTCTAAACAATATTTTTAGAAATTGAATATGAAGGGTTTTACAATTAAATCACTTGAAATCAATTTTTAAACAAATTTCAAAGTTTATTTTCAAAGACTGATCCAAATTTAAATGCAATCTTTTTTTGGAAAATGAATTACAGTGATCTTAAAGATCTCAGAGTTAATTAGTTATTACATTGAATGCACATTTAACTAATAGTTATCTAATAATTTAATTTAATGACTTTGTTTTTATTTTAATTTACAAAACATTCAGTGTTACAGTAGTGACAGCACTATACGGTAGTGACTGCACTGCTTGGTCGTGACCACATTATTATGTTTGCAAAGTTGTGCTGTATCCCCTCAACCATATTGTTTAACATTAAATCATAACCTGCCTTACAATTTGAATTTTACAAACCCAAATGTTTGTAATCAATAAAATTGGGTCATTTACTATTTTACATTACTTCAACATAGCATAAATGGCTAGAAACAGATATTTGAACAATTGTAGACACAACAAAACATAACATTTTGATTTGAGTCCTTAAAGGTTTGCTGACTTGCAGATAATTTGTGTACAGTTGTGATACATATTAATGCAACGTGCTGATTTTTTAGAATTTCGAACACATTTACTCAAAAATGATGAGAGATAATGACTCACCATGCAGCCATAAGGGACAAACATGCTGTGTTACGTCCTGGCCAAAAATTCAGATGTGTGGCTAAAACCAGACTCCACCCATGTGGTAAAACAACTTGTGTTATGGTTGTGACATAAAAGTGTGGGACAGCATTTTTTTAAGCATGTTTTGTAATTTTAAAAAAAAATGCTACGTGAATCTAAATATTTTACATTCTGTTTAAAATAAACCAAACATATATTTTAAATATACCATTGGAAAAAATCTTTTAAGTATTATTTTCAGGGATTAAAATTTAGTGGTTGGAGATGGGGACTACTACTTCCCAATAGAAAGCACCTAGGAAGATAGCATAAATGATGATTTTGTATGTATTTAGTTTAATTACTATCAAGTTACAGTATTGTGTTTAACTAGATCACAAAATTAATATTTGTGAATATTGAAAGTCTGAATTCTTAATTGTTTGTTAAGTAGTTTTTTTATTGTGGGACAGCAATTTGCACGAATTCGGTAGAATTTGGTAGACCCATATATGACTGTATATATACAGTAGTAAAAATACAGTTATATATATGACTCAACAGTTATATATATATATATATATATGACTGTTGAGGTAATTTACTTTGGAAACCGACTCAACAGAGTAGTGACAGTAAAGTTTTGAAACTAAAGTAAGTATACTGAAGATGCTGTCTCCTGTTATAAATGCAGTGGGGATGAATGCATCTGAATTCTAATTTGAGGGATTGAAGACGTCAAGGTGGATATACTGACAGCTCAGTTATGATTGTAACCTCGTGTGGAACATGCTGGAGATTAGGCTCCTGGTTTTTTTTTGGCTGCATTTGGAGAAGTTATTTTATTATGGTAACCAGGGGTTTGACAGCAAATTTTTGTCATGTCCATTGATTGATTTAGTTAAAATGTAGACAATTGGATTAACCTTCTCTGAACATGAATAAGACACAGTGGGGTTAATCATCAGACCTGGTCTGTCAGGATCAACTTTTACAGGATACAACACAGCGGACAGGAAAAGCTGTTACTGTTACGAAGGCTCTACAGGTATGAATAGCAGAAAAGTCTTTTAAGCTTACAATGTGACCTGGAAGTTCCATTTTTTTCCAATGTTCATTAAACCCTTTTGAAATCTATTATGTCATATTTCTCTTTAGTACTGTTTCAAATAATATAGTTCATAATATCCTGACGGAGGAAATTAATAGGTGAAATGCCTCTGACAGTAGAAGTTGTGAATTTTCAGGTGGTAACTAGATGTTTATTCAGTTAGACTGACATCACTATTGCTGCTTTACATTATCAGCATTATCAGAGTTAATGTTTCAATACTTGTCTTTGTAAAACTTTTTTGTCTAATATGACTTCATAACTTCTGCTGTTTGAAAATATTGAAAAAAAGTTTTTGATCTTGATTTCCTGTGTTTCTTTTTGTTTTGTTCTATTGTCTCAGCAGTTAATATTACTGTTGATGCCTAAGCACCAAACTGATGCCTTGAGACACAATCTATTCCAATGGGCAGGGAAGGTTATTTTTTCATTTTGAAAGGTACATTTATGGATGTAAATTCAATTGATTAATACATTTGTTTTATGAATAATAATAGAAAAACAAAATAATATTTGTTTCAGCATAATGATGAAAAAGCTATGGAAAATATTTCCACCTTTGGAAAAACAATTTGTTTGCAGATTGTTGTGTCACATTACAATGCAGTACTTTTATTTTGGTGAAACTGTGCTTGTGGCCTCTTCTTTGGACAGCCTTGACTGAAAAATGATCCCATCTGTTTGGCTCTCCGTTTTCTTCTCCTAACGCCTGTTTGAAGGACTAATTCTGCCGACACACACACACAAACACACACACACACACACACACACACACACACACACAACACACACACACACACACACACGCATGCAATCACACTGTCTTCCTTTTCTCTGTGTATTGGTCCTTTCATTGGCTTTTTCTTTCATTCTGCCAATCCAGAACATGTCAATGGCCCTCTGTTGTGCTTTGTGGTGGACTCTGTTCAAGCACAGCTGGGCCTCATAAAAGTGCTTCTCCTTTCAACAGGTATCGACAGGGACCCTTTCTGTGTCACGTACCGTATTTTTATCTTTTAAATTTATCATCTCCCTTTTGCTACAACTTCTATTTTGGGAAACTCAGTTTTCCTCAAAAATTGTCACCCCTTCAAATCTGAGTATCTCCTGTTGAACTTCAGTACTAACAGCATGAAATGTGGAGGAGAGAGCAAAACAATCCCTCAGATTAGTTACAAATCAGCCTAAATATTTTTTAATGCAATCATGCTTTTATTTTTTTTTACCCTTTTATGGATTTCTCCATCATTCACCTCCTTCTCATCAGTTCAACAGATGAAATGGTAGCAGTTGCTTGATTTTTACATACTTTCTTGAAAGAAGGAGAATTCCAGTGATTTTGTGTTTTACTACTCTAAAATGAGGCGGAAACAGAGATAGATTCAGAAAAATAAAGCAACAGAGGGTAAGATATCCAAACTATTATTATGTAGAGAATAAAACCCAAAACACATTAACCTACTTTACCGACTAGGGACCCTTGGTTGCAGAAAAGTCTCATTCATTTTTTTATTGCTACATGATTTGTAGTTGGAGCATTTCAGCAGTTTTGCAAAGCGTCGAATTCAAAGATACCGTCCGACATAAAAATACTGGTGAAATATGAACAACAACAGTTCCTAAAGTGTAGGAATATCCTACTGCTAAAGTGACAGACAGAACAGTAGTTCTTAGAAGCAAAGCAGAAACACTTCCCAAATTAAACTTAGTTTAACCTCATTCTTTGCTCAGTAACAAGAGCTAGTGATGAAACTTGAGGTTTGGACTATAGGCTGAAATACTTGACCCTCCAGCAGCTGGTCCATGAACCACAACGGTCCAGCATAGATCAACAGGATTTGAAGACATACTTTTTTAACCCGTTGATTCAAAAATCAGTCAGAAAATGAAATCTAATATGGAGTCAATTGGAGAATAAACCTGTCGGATTGTGATATACCCCAGAGAGTCCACTGTCTCTTTATTATTTAACACTGGGATTTTTTTTTTTTCAAAGTAGTTCAGTATCCTGAATGGGAAAATGTATAACCAACAGCTCTAACTTCACATCTCCATTAAACCCTTGTCAAGCTTGTAAACCGTTTGGGGTTTTTTTCTTTTTCTTTTTTTTTTGTGGTAAAATTAAAGTTGCCAGAATTTGTCTTTGGTTTACTGTATTTACTGTAATGCTTCCTGCAGAGCCACGGAAATTAAACAGCACACAGCCATTGATTACTTCTCATGAGAATTAAAGTGAACATCCTGCATAACTTCTGTTCAGTGCCATTCTAGAATTCTGTTTGTCAAGACCAATCTGACAAATAATAAGTCATACTTTTTGACATCAGACAAAGAAAGTACAAGCCGAGAGGTGATTACTGCATTATTTTAATTGTTATTGGAGAAAAAGGAAGGTATAGCAAGAGAGTTATGGTTCTAGAGTGAAGTAGCAGTAACTTGAGTTGTTGATGTTAAAATCAGCAACATAACTAATACAGAATTGGA
Organism: Antennarius striatus; assembly: GCF_040054535.1. Classification (NCBI taxonomy): domain Eukaryota; kingdom Metazoa; phylum Chordata; class Actinopteri; order Lophiiformes; family Antennariidae; genus Antennarius; species Antennarius striatus. The sequence continues at coordinate 12,921,716 of NC_090793.1, forward strand.
CATGTTTCCTTGACACGAGAATGAGAACATCTACAGTATTTCTCATTGGACTTCTGATGCTGTCCCAGCTGTCTTTTTGTCTCTTTGCTGCATACAGCAATCAAGACTCTCCGATCTATCGGGCATTTTTAAACATTGACTGTATCTCTAGGTATGTTTTTTTTACATTGATGTTTCAAATGTTATCTTATATAGAATGCATTATGTCATATCAAACCTACTTTTTCTATACAGTCAATAAATGATTGTTAAAGATTATTTGATGGTGTCACCAGTCGCTTACTCGTTGGGTAGAGATGTTACTCAGTCTGCTTTCCACAAATTTTTTATTAAACAATTTTGACTTTTTCTGTTGCCATTACAACCTTTATAACCCTTTTGCTATTAATTATATAGGGTAGGAAAATTCTAGTGTTAAATTGCCTTTTATTGTTCAACATTATATAAGAACAACAACATTACTTAAAAACCTATTTTCAGTTAGTGCCTGTGTATGTCTGCCATTAATGTACAGTTACACAGTGTGATGCACCATAGACTCAAATATTATATTTAATCAGTGTGGAAACACAACCACAGAATTTGTAGAATAGTTATGTTGATTGTTTGTTAATTGCTTTGCAGATGTATTTCCTAGTCTAAATTGCATCACAGCCTTCTACGCACTTGGGTCCTGCATCAGTGTGACAGGTCAATTAGTTTCACGTCATCCAAAAATCTGTCTGACATTCATTCATTGTTACACTGCCAGTAATTAAAAAAACACACGAATAATAACGTGACATAAAACAAACAAACATAATAATAACATTAATCTTCTAAAGCAGCTGACTAATCTCTCTCTTCAGACATAACGATCCAATTACATTTTCTTAAGAAATGGTAAAATAATAAAGGGTGAATATCTGAACCACAGTCAACTTGCAATGATAATAATTCAAAATGTGCTTTTGTTATCATTGTACTTATATTTCTTTTAAATTGACATAACCACCTGACATGCAGTTACTTTGTAATCTGAATGTAGATCTTGTGTCATATGCAGCTGATAATGGGCTATGTCCACCGAAGTGACAATGTGAACTTTACATGAACCTTGATGATTTCTGTACTGCTGGAATATTCTGCTGAACAGGAAGGTTCAGAAAAATCTCAGAGATTGAAAGTGCAGAAAAATATTAAGTCCTCATGGAGTGTTTATTTTGTTTATTAAATACTGGTTCTCTGCTGACATGCTCAATCAATTTTTCTGAGTAGACAATTGCTCAGGAGAACAGTTTTTGAGACTGGAACAGGTAGCCAGGCGGTTTCCCTCCCAGTATCCAGCATCCTGGCCATCGTGACAACGACACTTTGTGCACGAGTTGATCCAGATGGACCCCCCGGCAGGAATCACCTGGCTGCGTGATGCATTGACATAGCAATTTGGACCTGGAGGGAATGAACAACAGAGTAATGTCAGATGAAGTAGCAAACAGTAAATAGCAATGTGTACACACAATCATCTCAGAATACAAGTGATCAACATTGTCAACTTTGTTGTCAATTTTAATTTTTTCATAACTTACCATCCTGACATTCAGGGCAGCATTTCCCAGGCTGGTAGACTGGGTTGACACATGGAGGGGGTGCGCAGTCTGCAACTAGACAGCGGGCAATGCCATCGTTGTCACAAGTGCACTGCTCACATTCTGATGGCTGGGAATCCAAACACACAAAGGGATTGATTCACATCATGGATCTCATTTCCAACCACCTCACAAAGACATCCTCATGCACACTCAGTGGGGGGCGCCATTGACCTCTTATTCCCTGATGTGTGCGTTTAAGTCACATCATACCGTACTGTATGTAAATAATGTAGTAAATAAAGTAGTGTAGGAAGTGGAGAAACTGCAAAAATATTACAAAACTTGGTGGGCAAGACTTTAAATTTAAAAACCTTACCTTTGTGTGGGGAAAATGTTTTTTGTTCGTCTTTATCAGGAGCATTCAGCATGCTGACTATATCAACTTTTTTTTTTCAAAAATTAATTTTTGTTTCTCTTTTTAAACACAGTCTAAACAAATACACAGACAGTTCAGAGCAGTCTGATGACGTTCAAATAATTGGTATAAAAATGAATTTATATGTGCGCTTTTAAATTCGGTGATTTTATTTTATTTTTTTATTTTTTTTGATAAAGCTGACAAAACACTTCAAATTTTATGGAAATGAATTCGCCCAAAGTATAATTTTAAAAACTTCTTGGAGTTTCTAAGATACCAGAAGAAGAAGAAAAGACAAACAAAGGAACATGACTAGATGTGTCAGAAAGACGTCGGTGCTTCCATATTTATTAAAATTTAATATTTTAACAGGTAAACCTGTGATAGCATAATAATGGGATTACGATCTGTAGGATCGTGTTGAACTTACCTGGAAGTTCTGCCCCAGTTCGTACACCACTCCTCGGTACTCACATCCGATCTTCTCGCACCTGGGGCAGCAGTCGGTGGGGTAGTGGCTGACATGGATGCATGCAGCCGGCAGGGAGGTGCACTCCGTGCGGGAACACGCAGAGCCCTCGGCAGTGCACTCACACTGGGTGCAGTGATCAGAGTCCAGAAAATACCATTCCCCAACGAAGTATATGCTGCCGTTTGCCTCACAAGTGATTTCTAGCTGTCCGGCGACCGAGAAGCCCAAACTGGCCTGTGCGCAAAGTAGTAGCGCCAAAACTGTGGCGCGCACTGTGCGCTCCAAAGAAATGCGATCAAAGAAAACCATTTTTTATTTATTTGACTAATGTTGTCCAGGATTAACAGACGAGCCGGTGAAAATAAACAAACACTGTAGCCCTGCAGGAAAAAAGGTGACCAGATTTGACCAAACTTGTTCACATTGTTGCTGGAAGCAAAAATCCCAGAAAGTTACCTCAAACCCCCTCCACGGCCATCTGCTGGTGCTGAGAACACTTTCTGCATAGCACAACTGCAAACAGCTTAGAGGAGGGTATGTGTGTGTGGGGGGGGGGGGGGGGGGTTTAAAGAGGGAAGAGTTACACACACCAGCCTGGACCTCTCCTGGTTTACCTTCCAGCCCAGATGCTTCCAGCACAGGTGGGCGCTTCAGTTATTATGACCTTCCAGTGTCCACAAAAGGGAGGGTAAGTATTTAATTTATTATCTCACACTGGGTCATTCTGTGTTACATATCCAGCAGTTTATCACAATTAAAGAAGAACGTGAGCTGTGTTTCAATACTGAACTTACAGTCCCGATGGATCTCGCGATATACCTTTGCAGAAACTGGAGGTTTCATCTTTCTGACGACTTTTCAGAGAAATCTCGCGATATTTAATCCATAGCAACCGCTTGTTTACCCTGGATACCATAACCTTACTCAAAACAAGCAACCAGTTAAGGTGAGCTTTTCATTCTCTAGTAGTTGAAGTCAAGAAATACATAATTAATCAATCAATGGATAAAATAAATTGAATGAATCTATGGAAACATATGCTAGTGTTTTGATGTTGTTTTTTTTGCTGTGTGACGGCTTTATTTTGATGAAATATTGGCAGCTGTGGTCACACAGCTATAACAATAGCTTCTACATAGCTGACAGTCTTCCATGATCTCATGTGTTTAGTTATATGGAAAAAAATGCTTAAAATTCAGTCATCCCGTGGACCGACAAAAACTACGTGGCTAATGGATTTGAATATACATAGGATAAGTCTACTCCATTAATTAATAAAAGTATGGAGGTAAAATATTCAAATAAATCTTAGGTGCAGCAGTATTTGCTTTAGTTTCGGATGTGAACTCATAATCAACAGCAAAACAAACAGTGGGTGACAACTCGAACTATGCTGGGGGTTTTTAAAAAGTACAGTAATTCCCTCTGAAATGTTACAGAGTATAGATATAAAATAACATAACTCAAAAATGCATGTATTTTATTAATATTTCTTTGAAATGTCCCCAAAAATGTATTTTAGGAAAGTACTTTGAGTATCCTTGTAATAATTTCCCAGTCATGGTTTATATTGTTATGTTTCTGCAGTTCATTCCATTCCTTCACCCCAGAGATTATCATTTAAATGCAGTCTCCTGTTGGACAGCAGCTCTGGTGTCCCAGCAAGTCTCTTTGGAGCCTGATTGCTGAACATGTTCCAACACCAGAGCTGCCAAAGATTCGCAGGACCCTGGACAACTCTCTGATCGACATGTATACAGCTGAGTATTCTCAGGTAAGAGGTTTGGTATGTCTACAATCACTTTAATCCCCCTGACAAATATCACTGTGAACTTGACTTTTTGCTCTCTGTTCAGATTCAGATGAAAAAGCCTGTTTAGCTCTTGTTGTTTTATTCATTCAAATAACAGATGCTGGGTTTGTTTCTGAGGAGACCCAACAGAATACCAATACACCCTCTACAAGAATTTCATTTAGAGCCTGGTTCAAGGGTGAATGAAAAGTTTGCTCATTCAAGCACTCCTCTTCATACAATTTATGAATAGTGTCAGGTTGTATATGTACCCGTAGGTGTCGGGGCAACTAGAGCCTGTTGTGTTGGCTGACAGTGGAAGGTGTCAACTCACCTCCCGGCCACTGCTGAGGCGCCCTTGAGCAAGGCGCCGTCCCGCTCACCAGCTGCTTAATTGAGACGCACCCCGAAGTCGCTGCTCGCTACTCTGTCCCCTTTTACTGTATATTTGTACTAATTGCATGCCTGCTGGCCCCTAGTATGTTGTGTTTGTTTCAGAGGCCTGTACATAACATTGTATTTTTATGCATTGTCTGACACATTTATGCGTGTAGAGTGTAAAGATAATTTCCCAGTCGGGGACAATAAAGTGGACCGTCTTCTTCCTTTTCGCCATTTTCTTCACACTTCGTTTTTTCTCTTCTTTCATTTGTTTGTCCAGTCTTAAAATCTCTCCATTTGTGAATGTTATCAGGCCCCACTGATCCAATGGACTGGTCTATATTTCCAGACAAACATGGAAAAAGTCAGCCTCAGCTCTCCAACCATGTAGGCCATGCAGATACTGACCATACATCACTGTTAAAACAGTGAACATGTAAAAATTAAATTACTTATACATGCAGAAACACACACATACACACACACACACACACACACACACACACACACACACACGAGAGATTTTTGATTTTTAACATTACGTTTATTCATAAAAGTCAAATTACAAAATAATCACGTTGACACAAAATCCAAAAGAGAATCACGTAAAGAAGATTTTCAATAGTACTGTGTGTGTGTGTGTGTGTGTGTGTGTGTGTGTGTGTGTGTGTGTGTGTGTGTGTGTGTGTGAGAGAGAGAGAGAGAGAGAGAGAGAGAGAGAGAGAGAGAGGGAGGGAGAGAGAGAGATTGATTTTTAAAATCACGTTTATTCATAAAGTTGATGTTATAAAATAGTCACTAACGGGCTAATCTTCAACTCTGAATAAGACTGTTCAGAACACATACTTTTCACTAGACTGTCTGCATCTGCATGTTTGACTTCAACTACGTATTGCAAAGTGTCACTTCCTTTTCTGTTTCTCTTTCCTACATCTGGCTATGGTTTTCTCTTTGTTATTTCTGTCCTCTGGCCCTGTCTGGGGCTCTTGCAGTCATGTAATGAATTCCATTTCTCAGAGAGTGAAAATGAATACTTGATCTGCAGGCGACTTCTCCATTCCTAAATACCACCATTCCTCCCTACATAAAAGTATCCATTGTCTCCAGTGGTTAGATCAGGGGGATATTAGCCTCTTTTTTTCATTTCCATTCTCACCGTACATTCTTTCACACTCACTTCTCTCTACTCTGAATGAAAATGAAAAAACCCATCCCCACAGAATGATTCCTTAGGTATTTTAACTGATAGGTTTCAACTGCACTCCTTTAAAATTGCTCCTGTATGAGATTAACAGTCTTAAAACAGAGAGAGGAAAAAGATCCAGGAACTAGAACTAGTTGTTCAGTCAGCTATGAATCCTGTAACATAAACACCTCAACACCCACATACAGACAGACGGAGGACTGTTGGAGTGGAATAAAATGGGGGTGTGGATGCGTATACAGGACAGACCAGAAGCAGTGTCTTGATTATCTTCTAGTGTATTAATTTGACAGCAACAGGTGTTAATAGTTTCCAGACTCAACTGAGACACACAGAAAAAAAGTTTAAAAAGCTGCTTAGTCCTGTTGGTCCGACAGAAGACCGTCCTTACACCACTGTGTTCATCCCAGAGAAACAATAAAATTCTTCCCTGCCTTCCTCGAAACATGAAACATCCTACTATCATAACTCAGGGTTGGTTCTGGATGACTGATGGTGGATTTCTGTCTTCAGTAGACAACAAGTTGACAACACTCTGCTTTAAAAGGTCTGCTTACTGACTTGTATTGAGTTTAAGAATTATTTAATCATCATTTAATCATCATAATCATTTCCATAAAATTGTGGTTCATAAGCTGTCAGCTAAAGTAGGACAGAGAAAGTATGTAAAGCATTGTCATCATTAATCATGATAATGGTCATTTCAGGCAGTGGCATGGTACAAGATATGGCAAGAGGTCCAGGAAAAAACAAACAGACGCAGTTCAGTGATTCCACATCGGCCCTGCCCTCCTTTGGCTGACCCCCCAGCAGTCAAAGAGCTGGTGAGAGCAGAAGTCAAGATGCTACTGCAGACGCTCAGAGAGAGAGCAGGGAGGTAGGCGTATGATGCCATACGTATAAACAAACTAGTGTCTGTTTTATTTGGTCTGTAATAGTATTGAAACTAATGATTGTGATATGTACTGTATTAGTAACAACACCATGAAAACAGCCTTCTCTGTTTTCTTTGTTATAAATATAAGAATGAACAGTAACATGCAAACGTACTTTCAGACATACGTATAAGTAGATATACATGCTTAAAAACTGTTAAGTGTGTGTCATGTAATTGAGACATATATATATATATATATATGTGTGTGTGTGTGTGTGTGTGTATATATATATGTGCACACACACTCACACACACACACACACACACACACACACACACACACACACACACACACACACACACACACACACACATATACAGTGGTACCTCTACTTACGAAATTAATTGGGTCTGGAAGAAATTTCCTAAGTAGAAATTTTTGTAAATGCTCTAATCCATTCCAAAACCCCCAAAATTCAGGCATAAATGCTTTATAAAGCATAAAAATGCAATCAAAACATGTAACAAATACATGTTACAATTAGATTATTACACAATAAATGAGAGTTGTGCGTAATGTAAAAAACAAAGAATAGAGTAAAGAATAATAATGACGGTCATTTACCTTTTAACTGCAGTCCTCATTGTTTTTTGCCCTCTCTGGTTCCTGCGCTCTTGCCTCACCATGTCGAACAACAGAGTGAATTCCAGTCCTCCTTTTAAACTTCTCGAATCCCCAATGCGATGCCTTAAACTCCTTAAACTTCCTCTTGTTTTAATAACGTGGAGATTGTAGATGCATTACGGCCATATTCTTTGGCGAGATCAACCAAACACATCTCTTTTTCATGCTTTTCTATTATCACTTGCTTTGTTTTTATCTACAAAAAAACTCTTTTCTTTGTCTTTTCTTTTCCTCTTTTCTCAATCATTTTCTTGGGGTCCATAGTGAATACTCAAAAGTTAATATATTTACATAAAACTATCAGAACACCTCATGGGTCGAGGGCGGAATGACGAGGATGCTGCATAGACACCTATCTAGCTACACATTGAGGTCCCTCTTAGTCAATGGGACCCCAGGATGCTAGGTAATAGCCAATGGCAGAGCAGCTATAAGAATGTTGCGTTCAGGAACCGTTAGGAGCTGCGAGTAGCAGCCCATACTGTATTTTTACCTTTCATAACTCGAAATTAGACTGACCAGAATATGGAGAAGCAACACCATCAGCTTCCCGGTGAAGATCAGACTCTACAAGTCACTAGTACTCTCCACCTTCCTCTATAGCTGTGAGAGCTGGACACTCACAGCAGACCATAGAGAGCAGGATTCAGTCCTTTGAAAGCAAGTGCTACAGAAGGATGCTACATATATCTTATAAAGCACACCTGTCAAATGACTATGTTAGACAGCTAGTTACCACCCACGCTGGTGAACAGGAGCCTCTACTTTCAACAGTGAATAGTCGCAAACTGGCCTGGTATGGCCACATCACAAGACATACATCCCTGTCAAAGACAATCCTCCAGGGAACCGTAGAGGGAAAGTGAAGGAGAGGCAGGCAGAGAAAGGCTTGGATGGACAACATCAAGGACTGGACTGGCTGCAGCTTCCAAACCCTGCTGCGCACAGCAGAATATCAAGATCGCTGGAGATCCCTGACTGCCCAAGCATCCATCATGTCACCCCTACGGCCTTCTAGGCCATGGGATGAGTGAATGAGTGAACCCGAACTTTCTTTCATAAAAAGAAGGAATATTTTCCTGCTGAGGCATTTCGTAAGTAGAATATTTCATATGTAGAGACATTCGTAAGTAGAGGTACCACTGTGTGTGTATATATATATATACATAGATAGATAGATAGATAGATAGATAGATAGATAGATAGATAGATAGATAGATAGATAGATAGATAGATAGATAGATAGATAGATAGATAGATAGATAGATAGATAGATAGATAGATAGATAGATAGATAGGTAGATAGATATAGATATAATTTTCTCTAATTTTCAAGAATGTAGTTCCTCTCAGTTTTATTTCCTGACCATTGATTAAAACTAGGCAACATATAGAAACAGCATGGAGAAGAAGTTTGAGATCCTCTGCCTCATTTGTCCCCTGAGAAAGAGTACCATAAAATGGTATATTGTGTTCCTTCGTCAGTTACAAATGGGATGAGAATTGGAGGAACAAAGGTTTTTGGCATAGGGGCATTTCAACTGGTATGGGAACAGTGGAACAATAGGACAATTATAGGAGGGAGACTTCAATGCATTCCACACCAAATGGCTACAAAATTTGACTAGAGAATATGAAAGACCCAGTCACTGTTGTCATTATTGGATTAAAGATGTGTTTTATGATAAATGCTCATTGTGTTATGTTTAATACATAAAATGGTTCATGGTGAGTGTAGAAAAATATTAATTCAGAGAATGCTGTCACATGGAGAAAGCAATGAGGCTTGATAATCTGTAGACGTTTTTTATGGAGCACTGTCAGCGAGTTATAGGCTCCTCAAGAACGGTAATTATTTTTTATTGCTGTTTGCTTTTTAATTTCTGTTCAGGTCAGAGTGGAGTTTGTAGCTGTTGGCAATTTTAACAGATTGTATTCATGTAATTAAAACTGTTGGACAAATAAAAATGGAAGACAGTATCACCTTGCATTCTTACATGATGTAATAAATTAGGAAAATAAGCTAAAGTGTCTCACAATTCAGGTTTATGCCACTACCCCAGTAACTGGCTCGCTGCCGATAGGAATGTTGCCCCCGTCACCTCCCTGGCTACGTCGAGGCCTTTTAAGAAAAGCAAGACTTAAGATGGATTGTTCTCTGTTTTTGTGACAAAGCATTTATTGCCTTTCCATTTGTCAAGATCGTTTTTATGGTGAGTTTCTTTGTGTGTCAATTTGTGTTGTGTCGTCAGTTGCAGGCAACTCTTCAGCCCACAAAAATTTTCTCTCCAGGTTGAGGATCTCATCCCCAACCTGGAGAGGGCACTCCACCCTTTTCCGACTGAGGACCATGGTCTCAGATTTGGTTGTGCTGATTCTCATCCCAACCGCTTCACACTCGGCTGCGAACCGCTCCAGTGAGAGTTGGAGATCACGGCTTGATGAAGCCAACAGCACCACGTCATCTGCAAAAAGCAGAGACGCAATACTGAGGCCAACAAACCGGACACCCTCAACGCCTTGGCTGCGCCTAGAAATTCTGTCCATAAAAGTTATGAACAGAATCGATGACAAAGGGCAGCCTTGGCGGAGTCCAACCCTCACTGGAAACGAATCCAACTTACTGCCAGCAGTGCGGACCAAACTCCACAAAACACATGTAGACTGGTTGGGCGAACTCCCATGCCCCCTCCCATGTCCCCTCAAGGACCCTGCGGAGGGTGTAGAGCTGATCCACTGTTCCACGGCCAGGACGAAAACCACACTGCTCCTCCTGAATCCGAGATTTGACTTCCCGATGGACCCTCCTCTCTAGAACCCTTGAATAGACCTTGCCAGGGAGGCTGAGGAGTGTGATCCCCCTGTAGTTGGAGCACACCCTCTGGTCCCCCTTCTTAAAAAATGTTCTGGAAGCCATTTTGTAAGTAGAAAATTTTGTAAGTGGAGACGTGTTTTCCATGCAAATGCGCTAATCCGTTCCAAGACCCCAAAATTCAGACAAAAATGTTTTATAACACATAAAAATGCATCAAAACATGTAACAAATACATGTTACAATTAGATTATTACAGAATAAATGAGAGTTGTGCGTAATGTAAAAAACAAAGAATAGAATAAAGAATAAAAATGACGGTCATTTACCTTTTAACTGCTGTCCCCATTGTTTTTTGCCCACATTTGTTCATGAGCTCTTGCCTCACCATGCGAACAACAGAGTGATTTCCAGTCCTCCTTTTGAACTTCTCGAACCACCTACGCAATGCCTTAAACTCCCGGTGTTCTTTCGCCGACTTTGGAAGGAGTTATAGCTTTTATGGCTTCCTTTTGTTTTAATAACGTGGTGATTGTAGATTGTAGATGCATTTCGGCCATATTCTTTGGCGAGATCAACCAAACGCATCTCTTTTTCATGCTTTTCTACTATCTCTTGCTTTGTTTTTATGGACAAAAAAACTCTTTTCTTCTTCTTTTCTTTTCCTCTTTTCTCCATCACTTTCTTGGGGTCCATAGTGAATACTCTAAAAGTTAATATAGTTAGATAAAACTATCAGAACACCTCATGGGTCGAGGGCCAAATGACGAGGACGCTGCATAGACACCTATCTAGCTACACACTGAGGTCCCTCTTAGCCAATGGGATGCCAGGAACATGCTAGGTAATAGCCAATGGCAGAGCAGCTATGAGAAGGTTGCGTTCAGGAACCTTTGGGAGCTGCGAGTATCAGCCCATACTGTATTTTTACCTTTCGTATCCTGAAATTTCTTTTGTAGCAAGAGGCAATATTTTCCTGTTGAGGCGTTTTGTAACTTGAAAATTTTGTATGAAGACACTTTTAAGGCTTCCGGCTACTCTTGGTCTATGAATACACTTCAAGTGTAATAACTGAGCAGACTGCAGATAACTGATTTGTTGTATTTGTCTGCACTCTTGTTGCTATAGAGATGCTGAGGCGCTCATTTTACATTACAAACCTGCTGTGGTGGACTACGCTTTGGGTCATCGTGACAGTTGTCATAGAATCCCCAAGGAATGTAAAGATACTGATACTGGAAGCAGGTAAATATGACTGTTAATAATGACAGAACTTGAAGCCTGTCCTTAAAGGTTTTAGTGCTATCTCTTCTCTTCTAGACCGAGCTCCGTATTGTCCCTCCGGTCCAGTGCTGAGGAGGAGATTGAGGCAATTAAAGAGAAGCTGAATATCTTCAACATTGATGCAGTGGTAGTTCACCTCAAGTAAGCCCCCTAAACTGACACTAATTAGACCACAGACCCCCGATGACTAACGTGATGACAAAAGAATTTTTATTTTTACATATAACATAAAGTGCATAAACCCCATGAACAAAAGTAATAATGAAATCATACATTCTGTCATTGTGTTACTTATTAAGTTATAGTGAAGAAAAAACTCTCCTTTTTGCTGGGGCCCCTTTGGAATCTTCTTGGTGACCCCTGAGGTTTCCCCCTGGGGGAACACTGGCATGGAGGAGTGTTTCCCAACCTGACCAAAGCTTCATTGATATTGGATTTTTGGGGCAGATATTAATTCAGATATGTTTACTCCTGAAACCAATCTTGGCCAATCAGGTCACCAGGCCACAGGAATCCTCTAGGTTCTCCTGCTGGCTGGTCCAGTTGTGCTTGGACTCCTCTCCTCTTTCCATAATTTCCCCTTGACTCTGTTCTGTGGCTTCTCCTGCAGTCCTGCCTCTATGACACTCCATCCCTCCTTTTCCTTCCTGCATCCCTCATTTTGAGGCCCACAGGGCAATACTGTCACTGGGCCTACCTTGGAAGAAAGCCATCCCCCTTCTTTCTTCCCTTCTACCTCTCTATTCCCTTCGCTCTGGCTCCCCTTTCCTGACTCGGCCAGAACAAAAGGACCCATTGTCAGAAAATGGATCCCAGAGTACGTAGACATTTCTTTTTCAACTGAAATGAAGCAAATTCAGCCTCCTTTGGTTGCATAACCAAAGAAGGCAGTGGTGTGGAGGGTTGGAGAAAAGGAAAATGGACATAATATCCTCTGTACCTTACAAAAACTCCAGAGGATCAAGTCAGGGCAGACTCCTCTACAAGTATTATGTTGTCACCTCAATTTTCTGATGGGTTTCATTAAATCACTGCAGTTTGAGAATTGCTGCTGATGAAACTCCTTATTAAGATATTCATCAGCAATTATGCAGATTTACAGAATGACAGCCAGGTGATGATCATGTCTGTGGGTCTTTCTCTGTCTAGGTCTCTCTTAACGGAGGAATGTAAAGCATTAAAACATCTGATAAAGGATTTAAAGGTAAGAATGAGATGAAGCATCAAATAAATATAATAATTGTTCCTCAGTTTTCAGTGTAATAGTGATTCACACCCTACAACTGACCAGGCCAAAGTCAAAATATTGAATTTACACAGATCCATAGAATTATAATATTTCTAAGGCATAACGCTGTCTTCTATCTTCTCATGTGTCACACTATGTAATATGTTTGAAAAGGCATAATTTTACATACTAAATCCTTTAAGTCCTTATTTTACCAAAAATGTTTCTCAAGCTTATTTACATATAAAGAAATTTTGACTTGTACTATATTACATGCAGTGTGTTGTTTTTTGGTGGAAGGGCTAGGGTTAGTATTCAGGCTTTTCCCATCATTTGATAAACATTAATCCCGAATTATTTGGTTTCTGTGAAATATTACCAGAATGTAAAAATTACAAGTCGAGGATTTGAATAGTTCACTCGAACATCATGACTTGATGCAGTTTGCACAATGACAACTTTATAAATTACTGTAATATTCTTGAAGGATCTATTTGTCCATTAAAAACACTGACTCCCTTAACCTGGGATGCTCTATTTCCCAAAAACAAAACCCTTACTGCTAAAGGTTGGAAAAGAAAACGGTGGAGTCCCTCAGGTTGGCCTGCTGACCATCTGTGGACACTGAAACACTGTACAGGGTCCCATTACACACCAAAATACAAACTTGCACACACAAACAGAAAGTTTGCAAGAGCTCAGTCTGAGCTTCCCTTTTCCCTGTCTGGTTAAGGGCTTGTGTAGTGCTGAGTAAGACTGATCTCCTCCTATCACTCAAATTACTTTATAAATACAGACATTAACACCATATTAATAAAAAACACACTTGCGTATCTCCAGGCTGCCTTGAACTGTTACGCTTGCCAGGCATGATGAGAGAATCAGAGGGTGAATTAGTTAGTGGAATGACTTTTCTGCAGGCAAGATGTGAAAGTTATATCCTCTAAGTGTGTGTGTACTGTACATGTGTGTGTGTGTGTGTGTGTGTGCGTGTGTGTGCGTGTGTGTGTGTGTGTGCGTGGTTCACACAAGCCTGAGCTGCTGATGGAAAACCTTTCATGCAACAAAAAGAGTGCATAACCTCTCACTACACACACACACACACACACACACACACACACACACACACACACACACACACACACACACACACACACACACACACACACACGCACACGGAGTCAAGAGAGAGAGAGATATTGGACCTAAAGAGGAAATTGTAAACACAACAGAACTGTTTTGGTCATGCCTTCATCAAGTACTTACACTTCAAATAGGGATCAACTTACACATACCGCCTCCAGGTGGATTCGATCATCGTTGGCATGATCAACATGTTTGGAGTACCCGGTGACCAGAACACAGTCTGAGTGGGCTCCTCCAGCCTTAGGAGAAGTGACAATAACCTGGAAAAAAAACCCCAAGCTTCATGAAGGAGTGATATATTTTAAGTGATTCAATACTATACATAAAAGGGGTCATTATTATATTCAAGAACAATATCCATCCTTAAAGGCAGAGCAAATTACAAAAAGTAAACTTGCCACTATGTGTTGGAGTTATATTTTCCCTTCTCCATTGATTATCAGAAAGCAACCTGGCCTTTCCAGGCTGACGTCCCGTGAGACGCTTCCCACTTGCTTATTGAAGGTGACCTCAGTGACTCTTTTTGCTTGCAAGGCAAGGTTCTTATACCGTGTGATTGTGATCGGATCCTGCAGGGAAACAAATATAACATGACAAAGAAAGAACTGTGACTTTAAGGACATGGTTAGCTCTATAATGAAGAAAATGACAGTTGCTGGTCATAATTTTTGTATTCACACGTACGTGTGAAAAGGAGCACTGGCATCATGTGCTGTGCTGACTGACTGCTTCCTTCTTGATATGGAATTAAAGGCAAACAAAGCAACACGTCATGCAGTAATACTGTACCTCCTTCACATCTTCCCTCTCTGCGGATGTTAACATTGTGCTCACCACAGAAGTATTTTATGATCAAATAAACTACGGTGAACTCGAGTGCGTTGCATTCTGAGAAAATCCTGTCCAGCTTGAAAAATTTAAAGCAAACAATCCTGACATAAAATATCACATAAAATTTTACCCTAAAAATTACCACAAGTCAACAAATAAAACCTGACTGACACATAACTAATATTTTAACACTTTAATGCTGCATAAGTCCAGTCTGGTAAAACTACAGCTATCATCTCATAACAAAATCAGACATTCAGCTTCTCTAATTAACGTGTTATTACAAGCAATAAATCAAGATTTTTTTTATTTCTAAGCACAATAATTGAAATTCTGTGGAAATGGAAGTACAGAAACCTTCCTACTTTCACCTGTGTGGACTTTATGAAAGCCTCAGAAAGTGTTACCTGACATGTTTAGGCTGCTGTGTGCGTGTGTGTGTGTGTGTGTGTGTGTGTGTGTGTGTGTGTGTGTGTGTGTGTGTGTGTGTGTGTGTGTGTGTGTGTGTGTGTGTGTGTGTGTGTGTGTGTGTGTGTGTGTGTGTGTGTGTGTGTGTGTGTGTCTGGAAATATTACATTGGCGGTCTGTCAGGAAACAAGATACTTTTGAAAAGTGGAAAACTGTACGGAGAGGAAAAAACAAGTAACAATAGTCTGTCAAAGTCTGTGTGTCATACTTTAAGGAGCCAAATGTGGATCTGGTTTGTGTCTGCACACTGTAGCTGTACCTGTTGCACAAAGATACACTTCAAATAGTTTTGAAAAACAACTAGTAAAGTAAGTTGTTAAAAGAGAGGAAGGGACATAATTTCGGGAGTATTTCCTTTTCCATTCTCAAAGACCTAAGGGGGTGTAGCGAATCATAAAGACCCTTCTCCTCTTCATTATTAGGCTTTTACTGTAAAGGCTCATAATGGCTTTGGCAAAAGAATCCAGCAGTTAAGCAGAAACGCAGCACTTCTCCTGTAATAAAACTGTGTCCTCAAGCAAATATTTTTTTTGAAAGTGAGAGCAGGTGGAATGAAGACGTGGTGCTGCGCTCTTATGATACAAGCTCATTGTGCACTCCTTTATACCTCTGCAGT